>NC_137502.1:36222055-36309555 GCF_041902795.1 Electrophorus electricus | reverse complement strand
CCATTCTCTCTGTGTCTGTATGGAGCTGTTTAGCTCTCTAAAACTGCCATGTTTGAGGACAGTTAGCTGTTCTGCTTGGCTGACATAAGCAGCACCCTGGGACTTACAGCACAATGTCCTGTGGTGTCATCAATCATCATCGGTGCTTACACGACCAGTGATTAAACCATTATACATGAAAAAGACAACTGTCGATGTTTATCTAGGAAAACCTGCTTTACATACCAGACTGTTGAAAAATATAACCAAAGCATTAATAAATGGTGTTAATAAATCAGATGCATGCATGTTTTATTACTATATTTACAGTAACAGTGAAAATCAAGAGCTGTCCCCAGATGCACAATGTACACGCTCTGTTCACTTGATCTTTCTTTTCTCTCTTTTGTTTCTCTATTTCTTTCTCTCTCTCTGTGTCTCTCTCAGTTTGAATCTAAATTAGCTTTACACTGTACAGTGTGTGTGTGTACATATATATATATATATATATATATATATATATATATATATATATATATATATATATATATATATATACTGTATTGTGTACACAAGTACTGTATACACATACATACAATATGTACTACATAGTACATAAACTGTAATGTGCAGAGCTACTGTAATGTGGCATGTCACTAATGACTCGCCTCTTCCCTCGACTCTGTTATTTCTCTCTCTTTAACACACACACACACACACAGAGACTCTCTGTTCTCTCTGAGTAAGACCTGCAGTAAGTGATCATCCTCCAGTGTTTGAAATTCTGTATGAAGAGTTCTGGGGTAGAAACTGTCTGTGTGTGTGTCTCTCTCTCTCGGTTTCTCACTCTCTTTCTGTTTCTCTCTCTTCCCACCTTCTTTCTCATCTAGAATGTTTGCATCCTTCTGTGTTTCCCCCATAATGCAGTGACTGTTGTTTGTGTCTCTGGCTAGTTTGGTAGAAAGGCTTCTGATCGTGTGAGGTTGGTGAAGGCGCTGTCTCCATACTACCAGAGGACTGGCTCCTTCTACCCTGTCCTCTACACACTTAGTAACCGTAAGCCCCGCCCACCAGACTCATTGGCTCCTCCCCCTTATATTATACAGAGTACTGTCTGCTTTCCCTAGAGAACTATTAGTCTTCTTGTCCATACTCTTCAAAATTTCATTTGTGTCTTTGTATGTGTTTTTATGAGCACATAATCAAGCATTTGTGTGTGTGTGTGTGTGTGTGTGTGTGTGTGTGTGTGTGTGTGTGTGTGTGTGTGTGTGTGTGTGTGTGAACAGGGTATGAGGAGCACCTGATCCCCTACAGTCTGGTGCAGCCTGTGCGTGCTGAGAGCCGGAGGCCCGTGGTGTTCTCTCCCTCTCTGCTCTCACGCGGTCTCATCGAGAGGCTGCTGCAGCCGGCTGAGTCTGGCCTCCACTTCAACACCTGCCAGCCAGGTACACACACACACACACACACATGTGGGTACAAACGCACATGTACACATACATATAAACAATCACTCACACACAGACATATGCACATACATGCATATGCACACACACAAATACAGAGTGCTGAGGGCAGTTGTAGGTCAGTGGTTAAAGTACTTGACTTGTAATTGGAAGGCTGCCAGTTCAACCCTACCCCCTCCAAGTTGCCACTGTTGGGCCCCTGAGCAAGACCCTTAACCCTCAATTGTTCAAGTTGTGCTCAGTCATAATTGTAAGTCACTTTGGATAAAAGCATTAGCTAAATGCCATAAATGTAAATGGTGGTTACTTGCAGAGCTGATCTCAGTGGGGGAGCGTGAGGATAAGGGTGTTTTCCTGCTGAACTCTACCGCCTCTGACCCCACACTGGGCATCAGAGTGCAGAGCATACAGGAGGTCATAAACCAGGTACAAACCACACACATGTATGCAAACACACATCCTTATAAACATACTCACATGCACACAACCTAACACAAACATTCATATACAACACACGTGCATGTATACAGATGTAGGCATGCCTCAGATATCAACATTGTGTGTGTGTCTCCATGTGTCTCCATCTCCATGTATGTGTCAGGACAAGCACTGCTTGCTGGAATTAGGAGTGAGCAGTGTTGAGTCTCTCCTCAGGCAGGAACTGTATCCCATCGTCATCCTCATTAAGCCAAAAGACAAGAAGGGCAGGAAGTTCCGGTGTGTCTCACTCTAGAGTTAAAGTACAGTAACTCAAACTGAGTAACTCAAACAAAGTGCTTTACAGGCTTTTAATCTCTGTCTATTTCTCTTTTTCTGCAGGAAGTTGTTGTCTGGTCGTGGGGAACAGGAGGTGATGGAGGCGGTTCAGGTCGAGGAGTTGCAGCTGGAGACGTTGCCTCTACTCTACTGTACCCTGGAGGCCAATATGTGGAACACCACCGAAGAGCTGTTGAAGGCTGTGCGCAATACCATCTACAGACAGCAGAGGGCAGTGGCGTGGGTGGAAGTGGACAGGCTGCAGTAGGGCAGGGCCACACAGACGTTTTCACCTGCAGATCTGAGGGAATTCATAGGTTTCCTGTCAGAAGGAAGACTGACAGTGAGAGTGTTTGTTTATTTGATGTATTTAGCAGGATTGTATGTAACTGTTCTAATTTCATAATACTCAAACTATACGATTTAATATCAGCTTTTTTAAATAAGAAACTGGTGATATATTCTGGATTATTTTACTTTTTCGATTTGAGCCATGCTACTTTGAGACACATTTGCTTCTGAGTTATTTTTATAAACTGTCTGAGTGGTGATATACTGGGTGGAGTATAAAAGATCACAAGCAAATGGAGAGCGCGTACAACCACGTCTGACGGTTAGGACCACGTTTCCATGGCTACGATCGCAAGCGACCAGCTTCGTGCGCATGTGAACCAAACAAATCTCCTTCTGCAGGCTACATAACACATTAACCATAAGGGAATAAGAGGTTATCCGTAAAGGAATCAGGTTATACATAAGGGATAAGGGAAGAGTAAATGAAAATTCAAGAACGCAGAGCAGCTGAAATGAGTAAACGACATAAATGACCTATATTAAACCTACAATAACGATCCTTTAAAATTGTATGCTATAACTACAGTTAATAGTTAATAACTATAGTTAATACTACACCAACTAAGAATAGTATCGTGTCGAAACGTCTAGAAGTGTAAACTGAAGAAAGCATACTCTGCAAAAGAAACGTGACCTTTATGCATCGTGAAACATCACTGCGTTGTAAAAGGTGTATTTAAAATAAAACTACATGAGTTTCAGCTCTGAGTCCAGGTTATGGTTGTATAAAACCCATGTCCCCAGGTGATATTGGATAAGCACGCGTGAGATACAGAACGCAAACACCACCGCCCATCATTGTATTGACGTTATCGCGAAGCGCGTGTCGGGGAGGCGCGCTCGCGGACATGGCGCGTGTCCTGCGCATCAAACGCGCGCACCGTCCGCCAACCGCCGAGCTAGCTAGCTAGGCTAGGAAGACCGGAGAGAAATGGCCGAAGCTGAATAACAGTTCGTTGGCTTTAACGGAAAAGCTTTCGTTGTCTCATTTTCGCAGTGTGCTTTCTTTCTTGTGTGGTATTCTCAAATGTGCTGGCTGCTTCAGACATTGATGCGCCGCGTTTGTCTTGCACCCAAATCTAACGGGACTCCGTTTGGCTTTAGTGAGACAGTCAGGGTTGCTAAGATATGCCATAGGTAACTCCCAAGGTAAGCCGTCCTACCTAGCGTTAGCTAGCTAACTAACCCACTGTTTGGTTAGTACACGAAGAAGGTCAGCGTTTAGTAAAACACGGAACGTGTCTTATAAGCGTAAATATCAAGACCTTATCATACTTGATGCGGTAGTTTTTACCAAGTTACTGAGCTAAGTTTAGTTCGTTAGCTAGTTAGCGTTAGCTTACTTCGATAACGTTATGTTTGGTTCCCAGTCTAATTATAGTTAGTTAGATAACGTAGGTTAGGTTAGGTTAACCTAGATTGTGTTGGTTTTAACCTAGGTTAGGATAGCTGACCCTGAAGCTCGGTGGTGTTGAAGTTTTGTTTTGGTTTGCACGGGAGGCTAGCCACAGGTACCAACCTGTCTTGGCTGATTTGGAATTAACGGAGGCGACCAGTTTACACTGGCGTCAAATGTAGGTTAGCTAACACTGTTTGGCATGAGCCAATATGGAAAATGGAAACCAAATAATGGTCTTGGTGCAAAAGCTAGCCAGTGAAACTGTTGGCCTAGAAAAACCTCGATAAACGAGATGGCTAGAAAGCTAAGTTAGCTAGCTAAATGCGTCATCTCTTCCTCGGTTTGTGTGCAAGCTTGCTAGCAAACGTCAGCTAGGTTAGGTTAGCCATTTAGCTAGATAAGTAGCATGGTGAACGTTAATAAGTGTAGCAACACATCTAGCTAGCAAATATATTTGTTGCTGCAACAAAACAAATCCACACGCGTAGCTGTACGACACGAAAGTCGTTAGTTTGTCTGTCTGGTTAGTTTGGTCTTTAGTGGAGATGACATTTTCCCCCTAGCTACTACCTTCTTTGATGTTATCCTCGCACTTAGCTACATAGCAGTCCCTAGCTAGCTAACGTTAGCTATGTCAGTTCCAAGTTGATTTTACGATTTGACCTGGCTGTTATTAGGTTAAGTATAGGGCATAGATATTTCACTTCATGGTGGTGTTTGTAACATATTGAAGGTTTTATTAAGAACGTTAGTTGTGCCTTAGTTTGCTAGATGCGACAGTTTGCAGGCTTCCTCACTTGGATTAACCAGATTAACCAGATACTTGAGCAGTTAATCTGTCATCCTACTTGAGGGGTTTATCGTATGAGCACACACTGTGTTAACTATTTGGATATATTTTAAATGAGCTAACATACACTATTTCAAATAGTTATCTTGCAGAATTTCAGTAGCCTAGATGCTATACTCTCTACTTCACCTTTCCATGCTACAGTTAACCGCCAGTGTGAAGACAGGGTGTTTTCTTCCGTGTTCATTCACTGGCATTTAAAAACTGTTTTGACCATTTTAAGTAATATTGTTCAGTGCCAGGACCGATACTGTGTGGGAACCTTGTAATACTTTTAGTTTTAACTTTGTTTCAACACATCTTATATGGTTCTGGACTGTTGTGTGTTTTAGAGCGGCGTATTTGGAAAGGGAAAAGTGGTTCATGGAAGACCTAAAAAATACAAGAGAAGAACAAAGTCATCAGGAGGTTTCTCACAAGGTGTGAAATATAGTTCACGATTAAAGCAAACAGATCAGAGTTGCATATATTGCAGGTTTTTAATTTTGAGCTATCTTTTGTTTTATTTCAGGAAATTGAACAGACATTTAAAGGTAAATATTTATTGCAATTAATTTCATGGCTTTTTGCTACAACTTTCTTTAGATGTGCTCCTTGGTCTATGATGGCTATATAGTGTAGTGTATTTTGACATGTGAGTGTGGATTCACCAATGTGCTGTCCGAACCGTCTGTCAGAATCGACTGTGCCCCCGTTGATCCCATCCTCCACCCCCCTCAACTGTGTTTCACCATGCTCTGGTTCCTCTCCAGTCTCGACTCCCTGCCCTGCTCCTGGGGGCCTTGCAGTGCCCCCTGCGGGCGGGAACAATGCAAAGCGGACCACTGTGGCCAATGGACAGTCCTCCTCTGGAGTGTCTGCGCGCTACGTCCCCCGAGAAGTGCCCCCCCGCTTCCGTAACCAGGAGCCTAAAGTTCTGCTGAGGAGGGGTCAACCGCTGGTGGGCGGAGCCACCGGGGACACCTCACTACCCATCCACATGGTGGAGCCCTTGAATGCAAACGCACTGCACTCTTCAGGTTAGCACATAGTTAATGCACTGGCCGGTCTCTATTCCAAACACGTTCATAAAATATTTCCAGTCTGGTAACCAATGCCCAGTTAATGGGACAAAGTATAGCTTGACATTTGACTTAAGTTGGCCTTCATGAGAGCCCTTTTTAAAGGCAAACATTTGTTTGTAGACAGTCATCTTTCTCAGGGCAATGCTGACATTTATTCCTCTCCCCAGATCCAGATGTAGATCTGCCCTCTCCGCTCACCACACAGTCCCCTGCCACTTCGACTTATGCAAATTCCACATGGGCACTTGGCTCTGGAGCGCAGCCCCACTCTCAGGGAATGGATAAGGTTGTAGTGGACGGCTCTGACCTGGAAGCGTGGCCTAGTATTGCAGAGGGCAGGAAACAGGAGGAACCCTTTGCTCAGAGCAGCGTGGCCTCCTGGGATGGCAGTCAGAGCACGCAAGACAGCAAATCAGAAGCTGTGGGGCCATGTGAGATGGGTGGGTCCTTTACCCCTGGTGATTATGCAGTAGGCAAGGTGGTGTGGGGGCTGTCCTCTCAGGCTGATGTGGGCAGGGCTTCAGGTGTGGTAGATCAGCCCTTCAATTCAGAAGGGATGGAGGTGGCACCTCTGAGTCCCACCCCTGAGCCTGTCCTCATAGCCCTCACAGCTGACCTGGACAGGGCCAGCTCAGAGTCAGCCCTCACTGCCTCCCATGAGGCATCCTTGAGTCCAGGCAGCGCTCAGGATGGAGGTAGATGGGAGGACAACATGCCGGAGCGAGAGGCAGGACCAAAACAAGCAGGTGCCGATGTTACTGATGATGCGGGCTGTGCAAAGTCAGAAGAGGTTCCTGCCTCTGATGACTCAAACCCACCAGCTCCAAGGACTGAAGGGTGGGATAGTGGGGCAGGTGCGGGGGAGGTTGCAGGCGTGTGGGCCTCATCTGTAGACAGCCAGGGCAGTTGGAGAGGTGGTAACGATAGCGCCAGTTGTGGCATATCTCAGGGAGGTGGTGTAAAATCGCAGGTGGCAGCGGCAGCAGCAGCATGGCCCAGTGACATGCCAGCAGGAGGCGCCAGTGAGCATCTGAATGAAAGCTTTGCAAGTAGTTTACAGGACCCTCGAATGTTTGCGAACAACGCAGCAGCATTGGATAATCAGAAAGGGGCAGATGAGTGGGAGGGTTCGGAGAGTGGCTCTGTTGGTCACAGAGGCAGTGAAGATGAGGTTCACTCCCATGACCAACCCCCAAACCTCACCTCAGGCCCAGACCCCAGTCCTGAAGTGGCCTTACAGAGCATGCTCGGTTGTAGCCACCTGGACCCCAGGGTGCTGTGCAACACGGGTTGGGGGCAGACCCAGATCAAGCAGGGTGTGGCCTGGGACCTGGAGGCAGATGTTGGAGCGGAATCAGCTGGAGGTCGCACTGAACATTCTCAGATTGACCCAAATGGTCCCAGCACAACCCAAAGGCCTGGGGCTTCGGCGGGCAGCCAAGTGAGGGGGTCCAGAGGACAGGGCTGGGGTGGAGAGGGTGGAGGCTGGGGAGAGCAGAGAGAGGAGAGATGGCATGGGAGAGAAGGGGAGTGGCGTAGTCAGACGGAACAGGGCAGCGGGAGGGGCAGCAACTGGGCAGAGAGTGCAGAGGAGGACCGGGGGCAGAGGTGGGGTGAGAACAGGAATGATGGAGGACGCTGGGGCCAGAAGGGTGCTGAATGGGGGGAGGAGAGGGCAGGTAGACAGGGGGGGCAGGACGAGGGTTCCTGGGGCAGCTCCGAGGACGAGGGGCGGAGAGGGTGGGGAGGGAAAGATTCGGACAGCGGCGTGAGGCAGCACCAGGGCTGGGCAGATGCCCCACACCTAGCACCCCCACCCAAAAATCATACGCCACCAAAAGGCCCAAATCAGCAGCAGACACAGTCCCAGTCGGGTCCGCCACGAGGCCAGCCGGATGGCAGAGCTCGTCCTGCAGGCCCGGTGCCTCCCAGCCAGAGTTCAGGGTGGACGTCTGGCCCCATCCCGCGTGTGTCCCCTGCCATGGAGCCCAGTGGTTGGGAGGAGCCCTCGCCCCAGTCCATCAGCAGGAGGTTGGAGATCGACGATGGCACAGCGGCCTGGGGAGACCCCTCACACTACGACAGCAAGACCGTCAACATGTGGGAGAAGAGCGTCACACACCAGAGGCCCCCACCTGCTCCACCGCAGCAGACCCGGCCGACCCCCTTACCCCCCAGCAGAGACAAAACCACAGGTGAGCTGGGAAATGAAGCTGGTTTAGAATATAATTGATGAAGGAAAGATCATTTGAATGTACGTTTTAATATGTACATTAACGCAGTATTGATGGTGGTTATTAGAACCATAACCTAGATTAAATCAATATAATCAATCCGTCAATTTTTGAGGAGTGGGAAATCATATATACAGCAATAAAGAGTTTGTGATAAATATCTTCTAAAACGCAGAATAAAAATTGTCAGAGGTATTTATAGAATATATATCTCATGATGCCAATGTTATGATTCTTGCCCTATGTCACAGCACTGTTATTTGTGTTTGTACTAGCCCCAGCGTGGGAGCGGGCAGGTGGCCTGTCAGAACAACCTGTAGACAATGGAACAGCAGCATGGGGGAAGGCCTGGAGGGACCCAGAGGATTCTGGGAAGACATCCGGATGGGGCAGCTCCCACACCAACCAAGCCAAGTCTGGTAAGTGGCATCTGCTCCTGGAACTTCAGTCCCACTCTTGGAGATTTACCACCCTGCAGAGTTTAGCTCCAACCCTGACCTAGCTAACCTGATCTAGGGAGTTAATGCTGCAGAATCCACCATAAACTACTGGGTTCCTTTGTTAACTAAATTACAGTGTATCTGTGATGGGTTGTGTTGGGTCTGCGTGTGTGGTAGGTCTGCGTGGCTGTAACTGCGGTATGTGTTTCATTCGCAGGTTCCAAGTCTATGCAGGAAGGCTGGGGTGATGATGGCAGCTCCTCTCGCCACGCCAGCTGGGAGGATGAGGACAGCGGCCTGAGCATGTGGGGTGGCAGAGGGGGCAGCTCGGGGGGCTGGGGCCAGGGCCAGGGGGGCAAGAGAACCGCTGGAAAGGTAGGAATGGACGCATCCCTCGTGAGCAGACGTCAGGCTGTTGTGTTCTGTGACCTGTCTGCAGCAGAGTAACACTCATACTTCCATTTTTTTCACAGGGTGCACTGAAAGGGAATGGTGGGGATTCCTGGACAGGACCTGTGTCTCGGCAATTTTCCAACATGGGGATTACGGTAAGAGAAAAGACTGGTGACCCCTGGGCTAATTAGCCTAAACCCTGAACACGAGTCTGAGCTCATTTTTCATACGGTCCGGATCAGGATGAAGAGGCTGGCACTTCCTCAGACAGACCACGCAGAGGGACGAACGACTTTAATGGAGATTCAAGGAAGGGGGGAAGAGGAGGGGTCTCCTTCCGCTCTCAGAGCTCTAAGGACACAGGCCCTGGTGAGGCAGGACCTTACTTTGACAAGGTACTGAAATCCACCTCACCAGATCCTTGTCTGGCACACAGCTACTATAAACGGCATTACTCATCACTTATGTCTGATCAGCGTGTGCTAGAACTTTTAGCTTATTAGCACATGTCGGGGCCTTTGCTCGCCTTGGGTTAGTGGTGTAACACCTTTTAATATACTTGTTTCCACTGTGTTTTTTCTGAGGCTTCTCTGTTGTTTTACAGATGGGCAGTCATGGTATGTTTGGTGCTGGTGGTGGACTTGCTCAGTTAAGAGGAATGCAACAGCCTGGTGTGCACTCCGTAAATCCTTCCCCTGGGATCCGAGCACAAGTGCCTCATCAGTTCCTCCCACCTCAGGTGATTGTATGCTCCTAAAAGTGAAAAGTTTCTGTTGTTTATTTGAGGCTGTATGAATGTGTACACAAGGTGGCATGTCTCCCCTCTTGGATGGCGGTGTTGTAGGTTTCAGGATCTATGCTGAAACCGATGGCGCCCCCCAGTGGAGGCATGTTCCCACCGCAGCTCTCCCCTCAGCACATAGCCATGCTCAGTGGCATTCACCCCCAGATGCAGCAGTTCCAGCTGGTGAGTATAGCTACTGTCGCTTGCACCACACACACACACACACACACCCCCAATCTGCTCTCACCATCACTCACACAACAAACACACTCTCCATGGAGCAGTCTCATTCGCTGCCCCCCTCTCTCTCTCTCTCTTCCCCCCCCCCTCTCTCTCAGGCATGTCAACTCCTCTTGCAGCAGCAGCAACAACAACAACAGCAGCATTTCCTGTCGCAGAGGAAGTTCCCTCCTCCTCTACGTCCGCAGCATGATCCACAGCAGGTATGGTGCCACCCACTGGCCACTACTGGGTTTTTTAACTGTATGTGCAGCGGCCACTGTATTTTCTCTCTCGCTCTAGTTGGCTCGGATCATGGCTATCCTGCAGCAGCAAAGACCTCAGCAGGGTGTAGGAGGTCCCAAGCTCTCCCCATCTCACCTCGGAGGAGCAGCCTCCAAACAGTCTGACGGAGGCCTCCTCCACCCAGCTCTAGGAGGCTCTGTGGCCGACCTGCACCCCAAAACTCCACCAGCATTCTCCAGTGAGTCTCAGACACACTGCGTTGTTACACAGGCACACAGTGCTAATGGTAATAAAGGTTATAAGGGTAGATGGGGGGCGGCTCATCTAGGCATTCTCTTCATTGCTGGTCTTCTGCGTTGCATATCACCCATAAATCAGGAGCCGAATGATGATTTCCTTCAGAACAGAACAGTACAGGAAATGTGGGAGTGAAATTCCAGGTCCCCATAGTCTGGTAGAGGCAGGTGCTGAAGGTTGGACCCCTCTCTGTGCTGTTAGGCTTTGGCTCAGGGGCGGAACTGGAGTCACTGGTGGGTGGATCCGTGGGCGGGCTGAAGGAAGCTGGTGGGTCACAGTCTCGTTTTAAATGGATGATGGAAGTGGGGCATCCCCTTGCCCCCTCCCCCACAGATCCCTTACTGCACAAGAACGGTAAGGCCTTGATGTTACAGGTCTCTCTTTCTCATACACGCGTGCACACACTCACACTCATTTACAGGTCTTTCCTTGCCTGTGTACTGCACAATTATGTGAAACTCTGTTTGTCTGCATGTGTGCAGGTCTCTTGCCTGGTCAGGTGAAGCTGAGGCCTGACTCCCCATATTCCCAGTATGATCTGTTGGCGGCGGAGAATCTGGGCGTGGCTTCTCAGAGCCTGACTGACACTTGGCATAGAACTGCTGGGGCAAAACTAGGTTCCACCCCTAGCACCCCCACTTGGCCACCAGGTCGGTCTCTCTCTCTCACACAGTAAACTGGCAGTGTGAGAATGTGAGGTTTCTGAGGTTCTTACCCTTGTGATTTGGTTTATGTAGGTGCACATTTTGCAAGTGTACGGTGTTTAGGGGTGTTGGGGTGGAGTTTGTTTCTTTACACTCCAGTTCTAAGTTTTGTTGGTGTGTGTGACAGAGTTCCAGCCAGGTGTTCCATGGAAAGGAGTTCAGAGCCCTGACCCTGACCCTTACATGACCCCCAGTGGAATGGTGGGTTCGCCCATTCTCAGTGATACTGACCACCAGCTCCTACAAGACAACACAGGTACCCAGCTTCTTCCTAGCAGTTCAGTGTTTTAGGGGGGATCATACCTAGTATACCTCATTTAGAAATCGGCAAACTAAACCAGGTGCTGATCCCTTCTTGCTGAGTTAATCAAATTAAACTGACATCATTTGGAGAGAGCAGAGTTAAGTACATCCTTTAATGTTTTATTCCTTCTTTGTGACTGATAAAATACTTAGCTACCACAGTTTGCTACACAATCAACCAGATGCCAGTATATTGAATACCAAAGTACTGAAGGTGCCTAGTCTCTCCCTCTCTCTTAGAGTCAAACCCCTCCCTGAACACCTTACTGCCTTCACCTGGTGCCTGGCCCTACAGTGCCTCAGACAACTCCCTATCCACACACAACTCGGGTAACTTTCTCCATCTGGTAGTTATGGCAACACTTTGCATTCTTCTCACTGCCTGAACTAAAACGCGACTATTCTGATCCCCATAGCGAAGTTCTCTGAGTTCAAGTCTAGCTGGCCTCCTGAGCCAATCGGACACAACAAGTCATGGAGGACCAATCGAAACAGCTCTCACCTGCCACGTCCCCCTCCAGGACTGACCAATCAGAAGCAGTCATCCTCATCTCTGTGGTCAGGGGTGGGCCCTCGCATGCCTAGGGGTTGGAGCCCAGGGGCTAGAAGCCAGGACAGTGCCCCATTTGGTACAGGTGAGTGAGAAAATCAGTCAGGTAAAGGGAATTGCAGTGGTTGGTTAATGCAGTGAGTTAAAGGGAATTGCAGTGGTTACTTAATGGTTAATGCTTTATAAGTGTGTGTGTGTGTGTGTGTGTGTGTGTGTGTGTGTGTGTGTGTGTGTGTGTGTGTGTGTGTGTGTGTGTGTGTGTGAATTTTTAAAAATAATTCAGAGGCTACTTGGAGTGGTGGATCATCTGCTGGAAGCTCCTGGTTACTACTGCGCAACCTAACACCCCAGGTGCAAAGAGGAGGTGGTGTGGTAGGGGTGGGTGTGGGTGGTGATAGATGTGAGTTCAGTTGGTTAAGATTTCAGTTACCTTAAGTGCAAAAAATGCTATTGAAGGTCAAGTGGATCAATTTGTAGAAAGCAAGTCTCTCTAACAGAGTTTTTTTTTGTTTGTTTGTTTTTTGTTTTTTTTTAAGTGAATTCTTTCTCTTTCTCACTGCCTTCCATGTGCCCTGTGTGTAGATCGACGGCTCCACTCTGAGGACGATTTGCCTTCAACAC
Source organism: Electrophorus electricus (assembly GCF_041902795.1). Classification (NCBI taxonomy): domain Eukaryota; kingdom Metazoa; phylum Chordata; class Actinopteri; order Gymnotiformes; family Gymnotidae; genus Electrophorus; species Electrophorus electricus. The sequence continues at coordinate 36,296,899 of NC_137502.1, read as the reverse complement.
GGCCCTTTGATGACCTTTCACCTGGGCCTGACCCAGGGCAGCGCTCTAATTCGCTACTGCAGCCCACATGAGGCAGCCAAGGCCCAGACTGCACTACATATGTATGCTTACTCACCTTTCACCTTCGACTGTCTAACTATGCGCACACATTTAATCAGCTCAAGTTTTTGGTAACTGATTTTCTCTCGCAGGTGTGTTCTGGGGAACACTACTATCCTTGCTGAGTTTGTGAGTGAGGAAGAGGTTGCACGTTACTTCACACATTCCCAGAGCTCTGGGGTTGCAGGATTGCCTGAGGGGTCGTCTGTCCCTGACCCTGCTGGACGAGAGGGTGAGAGAGAGAGGGATCGGAGTGGAGGGGGAGGAGTGGGAGACGGAGGAGGAGGAGGAGGAGGAGGAGATGCTGTCCTGGGTTCCTCTGCTGCTTCCTGGCAGGGCTTGGACATTTCAGGCAGTTTGACGGGCAGCCCCGCAATGGAAGGACCCGGACTCACGCTACTCAGCCAGTGGAGCAACAGCGGGGCAGACGTGCAAGGAGGTGGAGTGTGGGGGGGTGTGGCCTCTGGCTACCATGGTAGCAGCTTATGGGGTGCTCCTCAGATGGAGGACAACCCTGCTGGTTTGTTTCCTGGTGACCTGTTGGGGGGTGGGGCTGACACTTTGTGAGTGACACAGAATGTTGTGAGGATTGACTTTAAAACACTGGCACATGGACTCAACACACACACAAAAGATCATGGTCTTAACATTTATACAACTGAAAATGCTCAATGTGTTCTTTCAGAACAGACAGGCAGACACACGCAAAAAATTAACTTGTAGTCAGATGTGAACACTGGACTTGGTGACATGCATATGCACACAATGAATCAAATTCGCCTGTTTATTCCCTCCTACCCACATGCGCACGTGCACACACATTGCAGCACTAGAGAACTGCTTACACACATTCTACTAGCCAGATTTAAGCTATAGTGGGTCTGAAGGCAGGGACCGTTTGATGTACAAGGGCCTCTTTTCACACTGCTACATGTGACTGCTGTTAATCAGACCCTACTGGGCTCAACTTCATTTTGTCTGTTTACTTGTTTCTCCACAGACTCCACCCCCTTCAAGGGTGGGGACCAATAGTGTTGTGACAGTGATGCCTGCGTCATGATTTCTTTTGCATGATATGTGAAAAAGGGCAATCTGTATCGAACCCTTAAGGATACTCCTACATACGCAGACACACAGATGCAAGCACATCTCCTGAAGCCTGGCTGTTTTCTGATTGTTTTTGTGTGTGTGTGACTGGAAGCAGCTGAGTTTCAGAGACCTTCCACTGTCTGCCCTGCTTCTGCCTCAGGCTGCCTCTGTCACCTCCACTATGAGCTGTATGTGTGTGTACAAATGAGTGTGTGTGTGTGTGTGTGTGTGTGTGTGTGAGAAAGAGAGAGAGACATGTTCACAGTCTCCACTATAGGCTGTGTGTGTGAGACATGTATACAGTCTCTTGAGACACAGAGAGAATGTAAATGTGTGAGTGCTGAGGACTGAAGTTGAGTCTCCTGTGTGTGCACTTTACTAGTTTTGCTCTATGTATGCGTGGTTGCTTTAAAGGGGCGTACATTGTTTAATATGTACTCCACAGTGTGCTGGTTCTCTGGCATTAGCGGGTTTCTGTATGTGTGTGAATGTGTGTGTGCGTTTTTTAAAGTATACTCTCATGTAGCCTTTTTTATTGGCTGAATTGCAATAATGATTCTAAAAGCATTTTTAAGACACAGACGTGTGAAGGCATCTCTCTGAGGAACATGCCAAAGCTGATGTATCGGTCCCCAGCAGTCAGGAGGTTTACACACACTGCTAAAAGAGATATTCTATGTTTAATGTTTGTGTTGTTTTGTTTGTTTTTGTTTTGGCTTTGTTTTAATTTAAGACAGACTTGTAACACTCCTTTTCAGTGTTTCCTTTTGGAGATTTTACAGAGGACAAAGTTATTTAAGTGAATGTGGACAAAGAAAGAGCTATATAATAAAGATGAAGTTTGGCTTGGACATGTGGATTAATGAAATGGGGACTATAAAGGGAATATTCACACTCTCAAGCAGCACACGTGTGCACAATATCTTAGAATAACAAGAGCTAGGTCCAATTAGTCTAACAAACATCTAATTATTTATTAGCTTCTAGTACACTTTGACAGATGAGAACTAATTACTTGTTTAAGATGAGGTTTTAGGAAGGGCCTGGATCAATTTCAAAGCAGAAGCACTTTGCAAAATCACACAGGCTTCCAGAAAAACAGGATGTGTGTGTGTGTTTAATATATATATATATATATATATATATATATATAGTTTTATATATATATATATATATATATATATATAGTTTTATATATATATATATATATATATATATATATATATATATATAGTTTTATATATATATATATATATATAGTTTTATATTTTTATATATATATATATTTTATATTTTTATATATATATATATTTTATATATTTTATATATATATTTATATATTTTATATATATATATATATTTTATATTTTTATATATATATATATATTTTATATTTTTATATATATATATTTTTATATATATATATATATAATTTTTATATATTATATATATATATATATATATATATAATTTTTATATATTATATATATATATATATATATATATATATATATATATATATATATATATATATATATATATATATATATATATATATATAAAATGCGCGTGCGTTGGGGAGGAGGTACACGGTGAGACGCGGCTGAGCTGCACTATCAACAAGGAGCACCGCTGAGCCGACACGGGAAAAATACAGGGGGGGGATGACCGTCAGAATCCGCTCCCATCCTCCGCTCCGTTGGGCTCAGTTGGCCTGACCACCACCGGATCAGCAACACCATCGAACCAACCCTCGGATAAGCCAAGTATCGGGTAAATACGGTACCAGGGGATCGACAGAACCAGGGGGAAAGGTTTCGGCGCTTGTCTCGGCCGAGCAGGAGTACTTGTGTGTAGTGGAGGGGAAGCCTAGATTACTATCGACTAAACAGGAGTAATGGTAGCTAGCTCGCTAACGTCATGTTGTGAAATAAACACGTATATTTGACTGCGGAACGGAACGGTTCCGTACAACAAAGTGTTGTAACCAGTAACATGGTTTCTTTATGCCAGATTCAAGGGTTTAGCAGAACAACGCACTAGTTACTGTTAGCTAACCTATATTGCTAACTAGCTAGCTGCTATTATGACTAGCTGGTGTTTTAGCGGTGTTATCGGACTGTCCAACCTCGCTACTGTTTGTGGTGCGTACCGTTTACATTTAACCATCATCTCTCCATATACACCATCACCTTCCCTCTGTGAGCTTGGGTTGGTTGTAACTTTAGTTAGCTAAACCAATTTTCTCTTCGAGGTACGAAGATAGCTGCCTTTAGCTAGCTAAATTACAATTTATAGACATACGAACATTTGAAATCCTTTGTTTTCTGTACCAGAATGCAATAACTGTCCGTAACTGCTGCTGTCACTCAAAAGCTGCACTGTAGTTGGCTATATAGCCGCTAACTAGCTGCTGTTCAAGCCTGAAGGAAGCTGTTTAATGCTGGTCTTCAGTGGGGACCTCTCACAGATATAGAAGGATCAGGGCCTTCCACTACAAGTTTCCAGAGACAGAGAGAGTATGGGATCATTAAGAATACAGTGTCCTGTGAAAACAGCATAGTAAATTAAATTGGCCTAAATCTTGTCTCTGCTCAAGCATTCTTGCATTTCTGTTGTTATTTTTGCATATGATGAAACCCGCAGTTCAGGTAGCATGAGGTAGTTTACAGTCACGCTGTGGTGAGAGCTGGCGGAAGGGAGAGGTTCTGTTGGAACTTTGGCACACAGATCTGCGCGGGGCGAGGTCAGAGTGAGGACACTCTGGCTCTACACACCACAGCAGTTCATTCGCAAACATCCACTGTTGAACACACAAATGCACCCTCACGGATGGAAACTGCAGGTTTGCAGGAGGGCAGTAGTGGGGTTATGGGAGTGGTACTGCAGTATTAGTGTCTCCTGTCTGCCCTGTCCAGCTCTGGGGGAGGTGTCCTGGGTGTCCAGTCTGATTTCAATGGGAAAATCTCTCCAGCACACTCACATGCCTGCTGGGTCAGAAACAACAGTACTATCACCATTTTCAGTAGTTTTCCAACACACGTACATACACACCACACATACACACACCCAGCCTGGCAGCCTGGGGTGTGTTGGTCTGTGGTTACATGCATAGTGTGTGATGAACAGCTGATGTTACATTCCAACCATCAGCTGATTCAGTTCAGTAACTGGAGTCATTGCCTGAGTCAGTTCAGTAAGCAGTATTGTGGTCTGAGTCCGAACTGTAGTTTAGTAACAGTTCATCTGAATCAGTTCATTAACCAATAATACTGCAAGTCTGTTAATGAACTGGCCTGACTTCAGAACTCTTGATTCAAGAGTGTCTGTGTATTTTTTTGCATGTTTTTCATGGGCACACTCACATGGGGTGTGTGTATTGCAGGAGCATGGATCTGAGAGTGGGGAGTAAGTACCGGCTTGGCCGTAAGATCGGCAGCGGCTCTTTCGGGGATATCTACCTTGGTGAGTCCTGTCTCCCTTCAGCATGTGCTTGTAATCAGACATATGGTGCTTTTATTTGAATTGACATGCATGCTTGTGTCTGTCTGTGTTGGTGGGTTGGTGATGCGGCTGTTTCTAACTTTGCTGTCTCTTAGGTGCCAACATTGCCACAGGGGAGGAGGTGGCCATCAAGCTGGAGTGTGTGAAAACCAAACACCCCCAGCTCCACATCGAGAGCAAGTTCTACAAGATGATGCAGGGAGGAGGTATAGAGGGGGGGGTGGACAGAAAGGGAGGGAAAGACAGGGGGAGGAGAGATAAAGCCTGGGAGGGAGTCATGCGTATACTTTAACCCATACAGCATTTTCTGTCCTCTGCATTTATATTCTGCAGCAGGAAGGGTAACTACAGTTCAGCATTGTCAAGGCACCACCCCATTGTGTGTCAGTTTGACATAGGGGACCCCCAGTTATTAACTAGAGAGGTATTATAACCTCTATAGAGTGGTATTGTGGTAAGAGGTATTTATAACCTCTCTAGAGTGGTATGAGAGTCTGTGTCCTGCTTAGATTCTAATTCTATCTCTGATTCTAATCAGAGGAGATCTAAAAGAGCAGAGGTAGAATTTAGAGTGTGTGTGTGTGTGTGTGTGTGTGTGTGTCCTGTCAGTGGGAATTCCCTCTATAAAGTGGTGTGGGGCAGAAGGCGACTATAACGTGATGGTGATGGAGTTGCTAGGCCCCAGTCTGGAGGATCTCTTCAACTTCTGCTCCAGGAAATTCAGCCTGAAGACAGTCCTGCTGCTGGCTGACCAGATGGTATCTTTCACACACACACACACACACACACACACGTGTCTCTGTAACAGTGTGTGATGCTCCATCTCTTTATCTACATGCTCTTCTGTCCAGTGGGGAGCAGATCCCCAGAGAGCCTGATGAACGGTTCCTCTATCCCCAGATCAGTCGCATCGAGTACATCCACTCGAAGAACTTCATCCACCGTGATGTGAAGCCTGACAACTTCCTGATGGGTCTGGGGAAGAAGGGCAACCTGGTCTACATCATCGACTTCGGCCTGGCCAAAAAATACAGAGACGCGCGCACACACCAGCACATTCCCTACCGCGAGAACAAGAACCTGACTGGCACCGCTCGCTATGCCTCAATAAACACACACCTGGGCATAGGTACACACACACACAAATACACACCTGGGCATATCTTAGATACACACCTGGGTATAGATAAACACACACAATTAAGGTGTGAGATGATGTATTGTGTGTGTGTGTGTGTGTGTGTGTGTGTGTGTGTAGAGCAGTCTCGGCGTGATGATCTGGAGTCTCTGGGCTATGTGCTGATGTATTTTAATCTGGGATCCCTGCCGTGGCAGGGCCTCAAGGCTGCCACCAAGAGGCAGAAATACGAGCGCATCAGTGAGAAGAAGATGTCCACGCCCATCGAGGTGCTCTGTAAGGGCTACCCTTGTAAGTTGGGGCAGGGAGGGGGAAGTTCCAGCAGTGATGTTGTAGAACCTGCTGAGTTGGGTAGCGTTCCTGTTGAGTCGTCGTTCTGGTGGCCTTGCTAAGTTTGTTTGCCTGATTTCTGCTGTTTTTCTCATCAGCCGAATTCTCGACATATCTGAATTTCTGCCGCTCATTGCGATTCGATGATAAGCCTGATTACTCATACCTGCGGCAGCTCTTCAGGAACCTCTTCCACAGGCAGGGCTTCTCCTACGACTATGTCTTCGACTGGAACATGCTCAAATTCGTGAGTCCCACATTGTTTTGATTTCTCTCTGAGTAAAGTGCGTGTAGTCCAGGGCGGTGCGGACCGCTCTGGTGCTGAAGGGCCTTGTGGTGCCGTGACCCTACAAGACTACAGTTACCACTATCTGGCTGTTATTTATCTGTCTGTCTCCATTTGTTCTCTTACACTTTTTCCTCTGATTCATTCTCTCTCTCTCTTGTGCTCTCGCTGTCAGGGAGCGGGTCGGACAGCAGAGGAGGGGGATCAGGAACGGAGGGCAGAGGAGAGGGAAGAGCGGATTGTTGGAGGGCCACGGGGGTCAGCAGCACGAGGTCATGCCCCTGTGCAAAACCATTCCGCTCCAAACCGAGTCAGAAACGGCCCAGAACAGCCCACTGCCAACCCCTCCCGCTTACAGCAGTCCGGTATGAATTGGGGTGTGTGTCTGGGTCTGTTTTCTTTTTTTCCCCCCTAAAAGTCTAAGAAAAATGTTTGGCTCAATCTCCAATCTCTTAAATGTCACCACCTGCTCCATCTCCATCAATACACTGGGGCGTAGATACACACACACAAAGGCACATAAATGCGCGCCCACACACACATGCACGGACACACTGGGGCTTATGTACACATGTCTACACACACGTCTGGGTTAAGGTTGGACTTATGGCTTTACTGTTGGTATATGGGATATTTGGTTAAATTAGCAGTACAATTTTTATTTTAGTCCAGTAACTGTGTGCGTGTGTACCCAAGATGATGCTGCGTTGGTGTGTGCACGCGTGTGTGTGTGCACATGTGTGTGCGTTGCATGTGCATATAGTGGATTCCACTGGCTGATGTAAAGTATTGGTCCTTGTTTGTGTTGCTAGGAAACACATCGCCACGGGTGACCTCACGAGCAGAGCGGGACAGGAAAGTGAGCATGCGGCTGCACCGGGGAGCTAACGCATCATCACAGGTACACACACACACACACACGTGCACACACCATCGCAGCATTATCACGGGTACACGCGCACACACCATCGCAGCATCATCATGGGTACACGCGCACACACTGTGTACCTGATGCGTTGGCGTGTGGGTGTACATACACCTCTGTCTCATGGCAGGGGTTCTTCCCTTCAGACATTTACTTCTTATCTCATTCATCTCCTCCCGTCTCTCACTCTCTCTCTCTGTTCATTCATCTCCTCTCTCTCAGCAGGTCAGCGTGCCATATGAGCACCTTGGAAAGTGAGCCACCTCACACACATCAACAGGTAGAGATCATTATTACAGGGAGCATTATTATATACCCCCCCCCCCCAATGGGTAGGGAACGTTACTACACACACAAACAGGTAGGGAGCATTATAACACACACTCACACACACCAAAATATTCTGACATCAAATGGTCACATATGATAGTACTGCTACATGCGCTGAATTAAACAGCAGCTGGTGTGTCTAGTTCTGAACAGGCATCTTATTAAACCAATTTGCACACACCCCCCACATATTAAAGCCTCTGCTCTGAATACACACAATGATTTTGTATTATTGCCTTCTCACTTTTGTGTGTGTTCTGCTTCTGCAGGGCTGCAAGACTCACTCTCCCTCTCCAGATATTCTCAGAGATTTTGTTTTTCTGTGTTTATGAAGATGTTGCCAATGAAACAGTGAGATTGAGCATGGAAGATGAGGCCAAAGGAAGGGGGTTAGACAGGAGGGAGGGTAAGCAGGAGCTCAACAGTGTGGCTGTCCCCTTAACGCTGCATTGAGAGCTCAGCACTCCATGTTTCAGTCCTGATTCTGCCCACACACGTCACATTGTTTACCCATCATCCCTCAGTACTAGTCCACTTGTGTTATGAAGGCCACTTTTCAGGCACTGAGCACCGGGGTTCACACCAGAGATCTGAGGCTGGTCGGCCAAGCTGAAGGTTGTGTCTAGTTGGAGTCTTGCATGTAAGGGTACGGGCTTTAAAGGTGGTTCTGCTATTGTGAATGACTTTTAGACCCTCAAGTTTAGTGTGTGTGTGTGTGTGTGTGTGTGTACGTACATACGTACGTGTGTGCGGACGGACTGTGAGAGTAAACAGCGAGTGTGAAGGTGAGCTCGGAGGGGTGGAGTCCTGGGGGGCGTGGCAGTTTCCAGGACTTCCCACAAAGGGAAGTGGGAGGTGGGGGAGAAACAGGAGCACAGATGGACCTGGAGCCTGGAGAGATGAGCTGAACGAATGGAAAGTGCAGGAGTGGCGAGGTGGAGGAGGGGTTTCTCCTGTTGGAGGAGGAGGACAATGACCAATCTCACATTCATGTCTTAATGGAAGTGTGAAGCATTAGTGCTGGATGGGGTGTGGAGGAAGCTGAAACCGGGACATTGCAAAACAGTAGTGAGAGTCTCCTTCATCAGTTCGATTCCTACAGATTTTCAAAACTGCATTTTGTGATTGTTATGGTGTGGGAAGGTCTTTATCAGTGATTACCTTCCAAAGTGCTACATGACAGCATGATGACATCACAGTGAGCATATAGAATTGCATTCTCCTGGTCACATGATGAGCTTGTGCTCAGTGCTCTAACCTTTCCAGGTGTAGCTGGACTGCGTGAATGGCACCAATCATCTATAACCACCATCTCTATAGCAGATCATTTAATTAATACCATCTCTATAATGGAGCATATAAATAACACCAGCCAGCTCTCACAACAGCTTTTAGAATGTTAGTTTTTGTATTTGAAACATTTTAATTGGATATCTGGTGGGAAGGGGTGGGACTGTTTAGCAGGGGATTCAGGTTTTTTCTGTTTATTTCTTTGTGGGGTTTTGTTTTTGTTTTTTTACATCATTGTAAATAATTTTTATTTCTGTGTAAAACCCAAATGTTTGTTGTTCAATGTGTAATGTTGAAAAGATGCTAAACAGAGTATGTCAGGATTTTTAAAAGATAATACAGATGCTAAAGGAAGGGTACTTGCGGTTGGGTTGTAAGAATGAATCTATATAGGTGTGTGATGAAAGATGTGTACGAAATGTGTAGCGGGGTGTGTGTGAGGGAGGGAGTGCATTCTGTTTTTCTGATAGTCTTAGTGTAACTTTGTGTCCTATACATACAACTGATTCATGAGTGTGTGCTGATCCCCAGCTCTCTTTCTCCACCCGTCCTCTCTCTGACCCGCCCCTTTTTTCATCTGACCAACTCTACCTACATTCCTCCTCCCCCTCCATCCCAACTGTCTCTCCTCACTCTCAGTCCCTCCTAGACTGCAGCTGCATTTCAGCTCCACCTTCTCTTAATGTTTAATGATGTCATTGAATCACACACATTTATTCTTATGAAGTGATGTCACAGAATCCAGTTTCATGCGTGTGTGTGAGTGAGACAGCAGGCGTGTATGAGGTGGTTGGGGCTTAGGGTCTGGATATTGTATTGTGTTCTTAGATCTTGTACAGTTCTTTAACACACTCCCTTTATTTACAACAGTATTTGTCTATTTTATGAAGTTATAAAAAATAAAACTTCCTTCTGCAAATTGTTCTGCATCATAGATTATTTTACAGTCCACAATTTGACATTTTCCTGTGTATTTTAAAGATGTTTATTTTGTAATAAATCTAGGAGGATCTGAGCACTACATAATGTAATACACACAAGCTACATGGGGCAGAAGACGAGCACAGACAGCTTGAATGATGGATGCCTCACAGAATCTTCAAGCACATCTTCACTCTGAGCCAACTAAGCAAGTCTGCATTACGAGCGTGAGGAGACTTTGAGCCAACTGAAGGATGGAAGAAGGTTTTATGGACAGATCAATCCAAACTTTAAATATTTGGTTATCAATGCAGGAATTTTTTTTGTATGCTGTTGAATGGGTGAAAGAATGGTTCCTCGGAGTGTGACACCAACCGTCATGATGCAGGTCTGGGTCTCCTGCCCAGAGTCAACCTTTGTGGCTGGCACCCTGAACCAGAAGGGATACTGCTGCACTGTGTAGTGTCATGCAGTAGTCTGTTCTACAGCCAGCTGCTCAGGTTCATCCTAAAAGAGTGATCCAGAACATACCTCCAGCCAATCGGATCATGAGGCTGAGACAGTAGGCTTCTTACCATGGAAAGGCCAGCACAATAGTTGGTTGCAAGAAGTTGCAACCTTTCTGAACAATATTTGAATTTCATTATAAAAATAATGCCCATACACGCACGCAGACGTGTGCGTGTGTGTGTGTGTGTTTATATAAAATGTGTGTGAGAGAGATTCAAAATTGTATTAAACACACAGAGACCTTCAGCTGTGTAAGCAAAGTATTTCTGAATTAGTAGCAGGATAGCCAGTTTATATATGAAAAGTTAGGAAATTTGGAAACTCGAAAAAAAAAAAACTGATCTACACAAACTTTAGAATCCCATGGAACAAATGTTATGATTTAAACATCAACTACATACACAGACACACCAGTGGTGGCAGATATGTCACCAGTCCCAGCTGATGTCCCAGTGGGGCACTTGGGGCTGTGACCCTTAAATGACAGCAGTGGCTCCAACAGATGGCTTCCAGCTAGCTTCCAGAAGAACCGCCACACCCTTAGACTTGCCATGTGAAAAGGAAAGAGATGACTACCTACTGGAAGGGTGAGACAAAATTTTAGCCATGTGAAGTACACTGTGTGCACAATTATTAGGGAAGAGAGTATTCAAGTTCAAAGTTCAAAGAGGTTTTATTGTCATTTCAGCTACATACAAGTACACAACAAAAACGAGACAATGTTCCTCCAGGACCATGGTGCAACACAAAAACAACGGTGCAACAGACAACACGCTACACAAGTGCAAACAGTCCAATATAGTGCAAAATGTCATTAAATAAACATTAAATAAACAATAATAAATACAGGACAGGACAAATACAAAATGAGTAGACTGCAATTATTTAGTACAGTACACGGTACTGGGCATATGTAGAGCGAGTTGTGCATAGCAATCAGTGACATGCTACCCTGAACATAGCAGTCACCGGTAGCAGCCAGAACAGTTCAGAGTACAGTGCTGGTTTGTACAGTACTCTAGCAGCAAGTAGGAGAACATGCAAGACTGCAACAGGAGTGCATAGTTTATTTGTGTGAGGTTTGTCTTCAGCACTAGTCCGATGCAAAACAATCTGTGAGTGTGTGTATAGATATGTATGAATGTACGTATGTGTGTGTGTGTGTGTGTGAGACTGTCTATAAGCTTGTATAAAAGTGCCCATTTTGGAATCTGAATTGGAATTGGAGTTAGCCAGAGTTCATGAGTCTAATGGCTTCTGGGAAGAAGCTGTTGCACAGTCTGGAGGTGCGGGACTGGATGCTGTGGTACCTTCTTCCAGATGGCAAAAGGGTGAACAGTTCATGTGAGGGGTGTGTGGGGTCTTTCACAATGTTGGTGGCTTTCCAGATGCAGCGTGTTATGTAGATGTTCGTGATGGAGGGAAGAGAGACCCCAATGATCTTCTCAGCTGTTCTTACTATTCTTTGGAGGGTCTTGCGGTCAAAGGTGGTGCAGTTCCCAAACCAGGTAATGATGCAGCTGCTCAGGATGCTCTCTACAGTACCTCTGTAGAAGGTAGTGAGGATGGGTGATGGGAGATGGGCTTCCCTCAGCTTCCGAAGGAAGTAAAGACGTTGCTGGGTTCTCTTGGTGATGGAATGGAGTATTTTGATCCTATCATTTTTTATGTATATTTTCCAGCTCCATGCTGTATAAACTTGCTTATTGGATTTGAGCATATCAGGTGATGTGTATTTGTGTAATGAGGGGGGGTGTAGCCTAAGGAGATCAACACCCTATATCAAGGTGTGCATAAGTATTAGGTAGTTTATTTTCCCAAGGCAAAATGGACTATAAAAGAGATATAACTGACTCTGAAAAATCAAAAATTGTAAAAAGTCTTTCAGAGGGATGCAGCACTCTTCAAATGGCTAAGAAGTTGGGGCATGATCACAGAATCATGAAACGTTTTGTTGCAAATAGTCAGCAGGGTAGCAAGAAACATGTTGAGCAAAAAAGACGCAAATTAACTGCCAACGATTTAAGAAGAATCAAATGTTAAGTGACCCTGTTATCCTCCAGTGCTGTCCTATTCCAGAACTGAAACCTACTTGGAGTGCCCAGAAGTACAAGGTATTATACTTCAGAGACATGTACTCAGTACTCAGAGAGATGTCCAACGTAAGGGAGGCTGAAACCCGACCACCACTGAACAAGACACAAGATGAAACGTCAAGACTGGGCCAATAAATATTTGAAGACAGATTTTTCAAAGGTTTTATGGACTGATGAGATGAGAGTGACTCTTGACAGACCATATGGATGGGCCCATGGCTGGATAAGTAACGGGCACAGAGCTCCACTCGACTCAGATGCCAGCAAGGTGGAGGTGGGGTACTGCTATGGGCTGGTATTATTAGAGATGAGCTAGTTGGACCTTTTCAGGTTAAAGATGGACTCAAAATCAACTCCAAAACCTACTGCCAGATTTTAGAAGACACTTTCTTCAAGCACTGGTACAGGGAAAAGTCTGCATCTTTCAAGAAGACAATAATTTTTATGCAGGACCATGCTCCATCACATACATCAACGTACTCCACTACGTGGTTAACCAGTAAAGGCCTTAAAGATGAAAGAATAATGACATGGCCCCCTTTCTCACCTAACTTAAAATCCATTGAGAACTTGTGGGCCCTTCTTAATTGGGATATTTATGGTTAAGGAAAACAATTCAGCTCCATGAACAGTGACTGGAAGCCTGTGGTTGCTGTTGAACTAGAAATTGATCGTCAACAGAAGAAGAAACTGACAGACTCCATGAATGGAATGCTTTTTGGACTGACCAAAAGCACTGTTGTTGTTCAATATTAACATGAATCCTCAAAAATACAACTTGCCTAATAATTGTGCACACAGTGTAGACCTTAACACTTACCTGTCTTCTGCTCTTCCGTTAGACCATCTCATTCCCAATGTGTCCCACTACATTACGTTACTAAATACGATATAAACCTAACCACGTGAAGACGTCTTCAAAATGGTATGTCTGCATACCAGTATAAATGTGGGTCGAGTCCCACCTAACAGTGCAGCCCGTATGGAACAGCTGGCACGCGACGTGGAACGGGGCTCTGTTACATCATCCCTTCGTGGGAAAGGTCTCTCGCGACGCGCAGTACGCCTGCGCGGAAAACGGTCAGTCAGACGCAGCAGATGCAATCTGCTGTACTGTTATCCGACCGGACAGGAAAATTTAATAGATTTGTGCTTCTTTGAGATTAATTTGATAGATAAGTGGTAAAAAATAATATTTTGGGTCACTTTTAATTTTATTCACAAAAATACCGTAGCGACATGATTTAGACGAGCTGTTGTTGCTGTAGGCTCCGGGTTAAGATCACTTCCCATTAGTTTGCGTTGTGAAATCTCCACTCCGGGAATAAGACATCCAGGGACTGTGGAGGTGGATGTTGAGAAGACTGCGGGAAGCGCCGGTACGCTGTGACTGGGCTCAGGCGAACTGAGCTGCGCACCGCCGCTTTAGGTGCAGAAGAGAGACGGACGGTAAGAGCAGAAACTACTCGGAAAACGAGGTTTTTTTCTCATCGTAGTTAGCATAGCTAGGCAGCGAAGGCAGAATGAATGGAAAAGAAGCAGTCTTCATAAATCTCCCCGAGATTCTTGTAAACAACCACTATCTTGCTGTGATATTTATTGGTTTTCTTTAACGTGTTTTTCTGCTTTGCCAGTACCACTCAGCCAGCAAAATATCGCTTAATACAGAAGTTAACTGGAGCTGGACACCTTATTTTGCCAAATGTGTTAATCGGCTTTGACGGAGGTTTTGTTCTGTTCGGGCTCCATCAACATTGCACACCAGTCAATGTAATGTAGGCGATTAAAATGGAGTTGGATTTGAGTCGTTTTATTAACCACAGATTGGTTAGCTACATATTGTTGCTTTTTATCGTTCAACGTTACTTGGAGTTACATTAAACTTTCTAAATTTACTGCCGCATCAGCTGGAATAAAAAGTTCGAGCTGACTGAACAGCCGAGGGAATAGTTTTTGTGTGAGTGGGTTAGGGTCAAAATACAAAGACAGAATTTTTATCAGTCCACATCACAGCTGTTTTGTAAATGAATGATAAATGGCACGAATATAAATTTGATGATACGGAACGTTAATACGGATCTGATATCTGGACCAAATGCCACATTGCTGTGACGTTGTGATCACGACACCCGTCACACGCCCCTTTAACGAATATTACAGCTAAATGTACGTTATTGCACGTTATTGCAGCTGTCGGTACTGCAGTTGCTAATGAAATGCATATAAAAACGAAGCTAATAATGAATGTGGAAATTCTAATTGGAAATTTTAGTCTGCTAAATGCCGATACTCCGTTTCTCCTCAAGATCGATCGCTTATATTACTGTGCATACTATTTAAGTACAGTGCATTTTAAGTACAGTGCATCTTGAGTAACTGTACAACGGTCGTTTAAACTGCGGATCGGATGCATTTGGCTGCGCTCAGGCCTTATTTCGTCAGGGCCACGGTTGGTATGGCAACTGGGAGCGTGATCCTTTCTCCCTCTCGTTCCAGGAAATGTGTTCTGAGTCACGAACCTATGGTTGTGTAATACAGGGTGGGTGCTGTGATGTCACCGAATCCACAAACACATGGGAAGTCTTTTTTGAAGATTAGCTTTTTGCGAGTGTGTGAGAGAGAGAGCTAACCTAAGTAACGTGTGTGTGTGTGTGCAGTAATTACAGCACAGTGCGATGATTGCACAACGTTGTAAGAGAGGAGTTGACAGTCAGCATAATATTGTATAGATTATCTTAGATCTAATCATTTTATATCATACCAGACCACTGCCATTAACTCCTAATATCCCCAGTTGATTTCACTGGAGAATCTGCACCAGGTTCAGTGGATGCATGTTTCAGAATGATAAGACTGAATGCTGAATTTCAATTACCATTACAGAGCTTCTAGTAGGCAATTAAACTGAATGAAAGGTCCTGATGCATCATTGTGTGATACAAGTGAGTGTAATTGGGGAGTGAGGGAATGTATTGGGGAGTGTATAGGAGGAGAGGTAGTGCAATGGGGAAAGAGTTTAATTGGAGAGTGAAGGAGTATACTGGGAGAGTCAGTGTATTGGGAGTGTAATGGGGAAGGAGGGAGTGTAATAGGGAAGTGAAGGAGTGTAATGGGAGAGTGAAAGAGTGTATTTGGAGTGGAATTGGAGAGTGGAGTATAATGGCAGAGGGAGAGAGTGTGATTCATATTTTGTCCTGGTCTGTAAGGTGCAACTTCTAAAGTTTTAAAGCTGAAATATCCACACTGCATTGTGTCTCACTGAGAAGGTACCAAGGCCACACAACTACAGGCAGACTTGTTAATTTTTACTCTTTCATTTTACTGCATTTGTACTCCATTTTACTACATTTACTATGGAGCCATTGAGCTATAATGACAGAATTGTCTATGATCTAGATGGCATTTCATCTGAAGGTACACTGGTGCTAAATCTGAAGAGACCTGTCTGTGCAGAAAACATGGAGGCCCTTACATGTAGTAATTTTATCTCATTCTGTGTTGAAAAATAGGATATTTCTTGAGTAAGTTTCTGTGTCCATGTGTAGTCTGTTTGGATGGTCAATAGTAATACACACCTACACACAGGCCTACAGCTAAATATAGAAAAAAAAGCTTCACCACACAGAAGTTGCTACCTCTACTGGCAGACTCTTAACACTCAGATCAGCTCAGTGTCTGAAATATTCCTTAGTGTTAAATTGTATACCAATGGACCCTCAATATCAAATACATTAAAAGCAGATTAGTAACCTGTATTGCCCAGTATATTTTTCAGTATATTTTAAATTCCACTGGATGGCAGGTCCACATGTTTTTATTGGTTATTCTATAAACTTTTGCTGTTGAGAATATACTTGACATTCAATACTTGGAAACTGGTCATCTCTAATGAACCTTTACCACTTGATCTTGATGTGTTTGTAGACCTGAATGTATTTGCTTAATGAGCGTTTCATTTTCCATATATACAGTGATGTTGGTAGGTAGATTAGAGCATACCTAATTGTAAGGGAGACTCAGTTTACTGTCTGCTGTAGAAATGAAAAGGACAACAAACACTGCTGCCCATGTGTGTTATTCCAACTAAACACACACACACAAAAACTGCCAGGTGGCCTGGACAATTTTCCAGCACCTGTAGTTATATAGTAGTAGTAGTAATAATAGTAATAACAAGAGAATATGCAGCACTCTATTACTCAAACACTTAAAAAAAAAATTTAGCAAAGAGTTTTGAAGTTATCTTTAAATGTAGCAGTTAAAATGGATTAATATGCAATAAGAAAAACAAAGACCAATAAATGTCTATAAAAATATTGAAATAAGAAAATAAACTGATTAAATAAAAGACAAAAATACAGAAAAAATTGTTAAACTAAGCAAATGACAATTCTTTTTTTTAAATAGCTATGAATGTCAGTAGAATAGGTTATTATTATTATTATTATTATTATTATTATTATTATTATTATTATAGGAAAATATTTGCAGAGCTTGGAGTTCCTACCCCAGACCTCGTTCACTCTGTTGAGTTTCTGTGCTGGACATTAGACTGTCTGCTGAACAATCTCCATTCTTAAAGACATTGGTAAACAGTGTAATGGAATGTGTGTTCATGAGCGGGTAAGGGTTCTGGCCTCATGTAAAAACTGCACATTTGTTGTAGGGCTCTATGGGTTGGGTCCGATAAGAGAGCAACTCATAACCAGCCCATTTGTAATATCAAAAATCCAAATCAAAACCTCTCATGCTTCTATTCCTGGTATCTGACTGGTTATTTCTGTTCCTGGTCATCTGATTGGATGTGTCTCCATAGATGGGTCAGCTGTGGAGGCGAGATGTGCCATTATTGGAGAACTTGGGGAACAGCTCTGTAGTCGGCATGGCATCGGACCAGGACCCAGGGACAGTGTCCACCCGGGGTCAGAACAGGTCTTGGGTGCCTGAGACACCACTGGTGACACCAGAGGAGCCTATCTTCCTGATGACTCCTGCAGCACAGACCATTTCGGGGTTATTTGTGTGGACTGCACTAATAGTTACCTGCCACCAGGTACACACACACACAGACACTATTCTTTATTCTTCCTTCATATCCTCATTAGCTTCTACTCAGTGGCCGCTAGTCATCTGGTGTACACAGGACAACAGTAAAGATAAGACAAACAATATTTAAAACCCTACTTCATTAAAACAACAACAAAAAATGAACTGGAATTCAAAAAGAAGACAAAACACTCTACAGATAAAACAAACAATCATCAAACATAACATACTGAAAGCAAACAAATGCTACTTTCTGACTGCCGTTCTGTATTGTACAGTTCACATGATAATTATTAATGAATGTGTTGGGTATCTTGTCTGACTATATATTGTGAGACCTCTATCCTGTCGTGCAGACACTCTCTTATACACACACACACTATGAAGTTGAGCCGGTGCTGTGTGGGTGTGTGTGTGTGGGTGTGTCTGTAGGTGTCCATATCTGTGTCCATGCGTCTCTATGTGTATGTGTGTGTGTATGTGTGGGTGTGTCTGTAAGTGTTCATAACTGTGTGTCCATGTGTGTGTGTGTGTGTGTGTGTTGTGAGTGTAGGTGCGTGTGTGTGTGTGTGTGTGTGTGTGTAGGTTTATGTGTGTGTGTGTGTGTAAGATGATAGGCAGGCCTTTGTTCACTAGTGTTGAGAACAGACTGACAAAGGCTTCTGCTGACAATAGTCTCTGATGGAAAAAGACAAGTTGTGCAGTGCTGCAGGTGTATATGCTTTCTTCACCACACACACACACACACACACACACACACACACACACACACACACACACACACACACACACACAGATGCACCAGGTGTGGTATGTATGGAAACTGACCCAAGATAGTTGTCTCATATTCAACTGATCTGATCTTTATCTTAGCTTTCCTTTGGGGTCTAACCTAATGAATACAGAAATACAGTCATGCAGAAATACAGTGCTATCAGCCAGTGGTATGTACTGTACTGGGAGTGCTGGACTAGGTGTACTGGACTGGGAGTGCTGGTGTGCTGGTCTAGGTATGCTGGGTAGGGATTGCTGATGTGCTGGACTGGGTGTACTGGACTGGGAGTGTTGCGGTTGGTGTGCTGGACTGGGAGTGCTGGAATTGCTCTGCCTCCTAAGCCCTGCCTCGATCAGGCCCTCTCTCTCCCTCTCATTTTCTCTCCCTTCCTCTCGCCTTTTTATTCTCATTAGTTTCTCCTTCTGTTTTTTGTTCTCTCTTTCTCCTTCTCATTAATTTTTGTCTCCCTCTCTCATTCTCATCCACCACTGTCTTCTTTTTCTCTCCCTCTCTCTCCTTTCTCTCCCCCATCTTTCTCGTTCTTTCGCTTTTGAAGCAGGACTGTCATTATACAGTTTGGCCAAAGCAGTGCAAAACGAAGTAATATGTAAAAAGAAAAAGGAATAAAATAAAATAAATAAATAAGCAATCAATCAGACAAACTATGCCAACATAATGTGTCTATGGAAAAGTGTATCCTAGGAAGAAGTGAATTACTAAAGATGGCCGCTGAGCCGCTGCAGAGCTGGAACATGAGCTTGGCTGTTGTGGGGACTCTCCGCTTCCTTTACAGCCACGAGATGGACTTTATCAGAGCCACAAAGCAAAGGAATTGTTCATTTAAAAAATATTTTTAAAGAATGTGTTACTATTTATATTTTAGGCAAAAGGTAAACTAGATGTCATCTTCTGCTTGTGGTAAGTCCCTTAGCCCCCGTGTTCTCCTGGTTGTGATCTCTTCCTCTCTGGACATTGAGGCTGTGCTCAGTGAGACTGTACTGTCAGAGGGCTTTTCTTTTCATGTCCATGTCTAATATTTACATAGTGGGCCAGACTGATGGGATGATTACAGGATCAGTAGCATTTTGATTTGTTTTGCTGGTTTGCTTCATTTTTCTATATTGGTCCGGACGTGTCTAGAGGGGGAGGAAGAGTTTAAATTTCCATGGTGACGTGTTGGGTCAGTAAGCAGAGTGGGTGAGTCTGAGCAGAGGATGTTGACTAAAAGAGCACTGTCTGTCTGTCTATTTGTCTGTCTCTAATATATTAAAGGTTTTCTCAAATGTTAACATGTTGCTGATGCAGTTTGGTGTGTTGCTGATGAATTAAATATTTGTGTAAGTGGGGTCTGTGAGACATCGTCAGTTGATATGAATGTTGGAGGGGATTTGGGGTGAAGGGCTTTGATAAAGTGGAGCTGATGTATTAAATGTCTTTTTAAAGTCTTCCTTTGTCTCTGGTCTCTTTGTCTGTGGTCCCTGTGTTTGTGGTCCTTGTTTCCATGTGTTTCTGGTCCTTGTGTCTGTGGTCCCCATATGTCTATGGTCCCAACGTGTCTGTGGTCCCCATATGTCTGTGGTCCCTGTGTCCCTGTGTCTGTGGTCTCTGTGTGTATGGTCCCTGTGTGTGGTCCCTGTGTGTCTGGTCCCTATGTCTGTGGTCCTTGTGTGTCTGGATTTGTGTCTGTGGTCCCTGTGTGTCTGGTCTGTGTGTGTGTGTGGTACATGGTTGTGCAGATCTATATGCACCTGCGCTACTACAGCTCTCCCAATGAGCAGAGACACATAGTGCGCATCCTCTTCATCGTGCCCATCTATGCTGTCGACTCCTGGCTCAGCCTCCTCTTCTTCACCAATGAGGAGTACTACGTCTACTTCGACACGGTCCGCGACTGCTACGAAGGTACCACGCTGTAGCTGTGTATGTAAGAGAGAGTTTGTAAAATGTGTTAATGCATGTGTCTTTGTGTGAGTGAGTGTGTTTGTGGTTGAGTCTATTCTCCTGACAGATGGTACTTTCTGTCTTCCTGTCCTCATGGTAGAAGCCATATTTATTCTGTTGTTAATAAAGCCTGCTGGGAGGGGAGGCCATCTCCTAGCAACAGTATGCAAATACAAACAACATAGAGTTCTCATATAAGGAGAAAACCTTGTGTGTTTGTGAAAGAGAGAAAGACTAAACAAGCAGTCGGTAATGGGCTCTTCTGCTTAATTATGCTGGTTGACATTTACTGAAGTCTGTGTGAGTTCATGTGTGTAAAATTGAGTGTGTGTGAGCATGCGTATGCATGTTCAGTGCAGTCTATTTGTTCTGCTCTGAGCAGCTGAGTGTGTGCTGGGGAGGTGAATATCCACTAAGAACTTCACTTAAAGATGCTCAATACAGTTTTTCACCAGCAGAGAGTGGTAGTGAGCACATGGAGACTAGTTTTGGCTGAGTATCTCAACAGCATAACACACAACACTAATATATGACGATATGGGCACACACACACACACACACACATACACACACTATAGACTTTTTAACTACCTAGCCCAGACAGATCATGTTAATTTCCACTTATGAAATGCTAACTTTTAAAACTGTGTTATGTTGTGTCTGCAGCGTTTGTGATCTATAACTTCCTGAGCCTGTGTTATGAGTATCTGGGTGGAGAGAGTGCCATCATGGCGGAGATCCGAGGGAAGCCCATTGAGTGAGTGTCTCTCCACCTGCCTCTCACTTCTCTCTCCACCTGCCTCTCACTTCTCTCTCCACCCGCCTCACACTTCTCTTTCCACCCGCCTCTCACTTCTCTCTCCACCCGCCTCACACTTCTCTCTCCACCCGCCTCACACTTCTCTCTCCACCCACCTCACACTTCTCTTTCCACCCGCCTCACACTTCTCTCAGCTGTCATGCAGCATGGAGTCTGAAAGCACCTACAGAATCACACCTACAGAATAACACCTACAGAATCATACCTTACCTGGACAGAGCACACCTGGACTTAACTCACCTGGGCAGAGCTCACCTGGACAGAGCTGGTGATGGCTGGGTGTGAGGCCAGTGGGAGTGGCTGGGAGTCCAGGAGGATGGGCTGGGAAACCTGCCACAAGCTTCAATGTCCAGTGCTGCACATGGTTCTGATCACTCTCCACACATCTAGATGCTTTTTAATGCAGCTTCCTACAAGTTATTTGAAGCTTATGAAGTTGCATAATGCAAGCACAATATTATGATATAATGGTTTATTAGAATCAAACATGTCAAACTTTTGATTGATATTCCAAACTTTAGAAAAGTTGTGTAATTTCTGTTTAGGTCTAGTAGCTTGTAGTTTTAATTGTGTTCGTGTGTGTGTGTGCATGCGTATGTGTGTGTGTGTGTGTGTGTGTGTGTGTGTGTGCGTGCATGCGTGTGTGTGTATGTGTGTGTGTTGTGCGTGTGTGTGTGTGCATGCAGGTCCAGCTGTGTGTATGGCACATGCTGTCTGTGGGGTCGAACCTACTCCATTGGTTTCCTGAGGTTCTGTAAACAGGTAGGAGTGTGCTCTTAATCACATTCTTATTAATTATGATTATTTACTGTAACTTTCCACATTATATTAAATGTACTAGTTTTTACTGTACTAGTAAATATTTATTTTGCTACCACCTACGCCCACCCCCACACTCATCACACCCCCTTACCCCTTACCCCACCCACACCCTCAGGCCACTCTGCAGTTCTGTGTGGTGAAGCCTCTGATGGCAGTGATAACAGTCATTCTGCAGGCTTTTGGAAAATACAGAGATGGAGACTTTAAGTAAGAAAAATATCCCCCTCCTTCTCTCTCTCTCTTTCCCCACACCCCATTCTCTCTCTCTCTCTCTCTTTCTGGCCACACCCTGTTCTTTCTCTCCCTCTCTCTTTCTCACTGTCACCTGCATCTGCATTAATAAACCACTGTGTTTGTATTCATAATGGCAACCTGATTTCTAAGATAAACCCCCTGACTCTCCCCGTGTCTCTACAGTGTGGCGAGTGGCTATCTGTATGTGACGATTATCTATAACATCTCGGTCAGCCTATCTCTGTATGCGCTGTTTCTGTTCTACTTTGCCACGAGGGAGTTGCTGGTACCCTACAGCCCCATGCTCAAGTTCATCATGATCAAATCCGTCATCTTCCTCTCCTTCTGGCAGGGTGAGGACCCTTACCCTTGATCTTATAATCCTATAATCTACACTCTTTCACACTACACCCTAGATCATATAATCTACACTCCTTATAATTTACCCTCACTTTATATCCTAAAGTCTTTAATCTACATTCTCTCAGCCTACACACACACACATACTCACTCTCTTTCCTCCCCCAGGTATGCTCCTGGCTATCCTAGAGAAGTGTGGAGCAATCCCTAAAATTGATTCTCCTGACGTGAGTGTTGGGGAGGGGACTGTTGCCGCCGGCTACCAGAACTTCATTATCTGCATTGAGATGTTTTTTGCCGCTGTGGCCCTCAGACACGCCTTCACCTACAGGGTCTACATGGACAAGAGACTGGACTCCTACGGTGAGCTCATCATCCACCCAACATCCACCCAACGTGTCCACAACCACTGCTAACAGGAAACAAACCAGCCAGCTACTGCTGCTAATGCTAGAGAGCTCACAGTCACATCTGTTTTGGAAGGACAGACACATACACTTGGCCTGTTTTGATCTGACTGTCATCTTTTCCAAGCTGAACTACTTGACTTGACAGAAGTGTAAATGTGTATCAGGGCCACTGGACGTGCCAATGTAGCGCTGCAGGATGCTTTCGTCCAGTATGTGGTGCTAGTGGGCAGATGCAGCTCAGGGCTGTGGTGGGGGCGGGGCTAAAGTGACTGCTGGAAATTACAAGTGACTGCTGGACATGTGGCAGCTGTAAGGTGAAGCTGCTGGCATTTGCAATTGTACAGGGATTCTGTTTTGGCACAAGTGTACTCTTTCTGTTTGTGCTGACCAGACAGAGCAACACTAACCTTCTACTAACCTGACTGAGAGGAATACCTGTCCTCTACTGAACTGGGAGAGGAATATTTGTCCTCCACTGACCTGGGAGAGAAATACTTGTAACAAGATGAGTACCTGTGCTCTAACCGAGAGGAGTACCTGTATTCTGACTGAGAGGAGTACCTGTACTTTGAACGAGAGGAGTACCTGTCGTTTTTACTGATCTGCTCTCTCTCTCCTTCCCCTCTTCTCTCTGTCCTACTCCACCCCTCTCCTGCCCCTGGTTTGTAAATAATCCCTTTTTGTCTTCTAACTTCAAACCTTGAAACTGTTTCTGTATGTTCTGTATTGTGTCTCCGCCCCTGGCTGTCTCCGTCCCCTCTCTGTCTCCGCTCCGTCTGCTGCTCCGTTAGGATCCTTCCCTGTCTATGGACAGTACGGTAGGTCTCCACCTCCTCTTCCTCCTCTGTACATAAAGCTGGCTCTCTCGTGAGCTCACCTCACTGAATTCTCGCTTCTATTTATCCTTCTACTTCTTTTTTTGCTTGTCTTTTTTGTTGTTAACTGAATGCCAATTCTCTCTGTCTTTTTGTGCTTGAGGAGTTAACCCTGTGTTCACTGTTTTGAGAACTGTGCCATTATCTCTTATTTAATGTCCTTTCATGAGTATTAATGTCCTCACCCCTGTGAATACAGTAAACACATTTTTATAGTGCAGCTCATAACTTCCTCCCCCATCGCCAGGTCGTTGTGCTCCTATGAAGAGCATCTCCAGCAGTTTGAAGGAAACTATGAACCCCGGAGACATTGTCCAGGATGCCATCCATAACTTCTCACCAGCATACCAGCAGTACACACAGCAGAGCACGCTGGAACAGCCTGGAGAGACCACGCTCACCCGCAGCCTCAGCTGTTCCTTCAGCACACGAGACCACGAGAAGACCCTGCTGCTCAGCTCTGATGATGAGTTCTGAGAGACACAGGGCAAAAGACAAGGAGAGCAAGACAGAGAGAAAATCAGGGAAAGAGACAGAGAAAGACAGAAAGAGAGAGGTAGGGAGAGAGTGCCACACAGAGAGGGAGATGGTTTGGCTTCTAAAACTAATACCATTAATTCTACTTTCATTTTAGTCAGTATGACGATGTGCCAAAATTCCTGGACACCACATATGTCCTTCCAGATGCTTTAGACAGTTAATGTTTTAGAATCTCTACCATAGTGTGGGGCATCAATGAAGTTTATCTTGTTAAAAACTCACATATGCATACACACACACATACATACATACAATTTATGCCCCTACAGAGACATTATCATACATTTTAGTGATTTCTAAAACTGCATCGCATTGCCTTTTCCAGAAGTCTGCATGGACAAACACGCTTCATAAACCTGTGCTGAATTAAACAACACTTTATTTGCACTTAAATAACACCTATATATCAAATCCCAAAGAACAGTAGGTCAGTACACTTACACAACCACCCATTTCATTCAGATGAACATACTTTGTTGATGAGTATGTGTGTGCAGTAGTGAGCTCAGCTGATCATGTGCAGGCTGATTATCAAACCCAGTCTCTCCTGCGATGTCTCTCTTTGATGTCACTCTCTGATGTCTTTCTCTGACATTTCTCCTGTGACATCCATGACATCTCTCCTTTGACATCTGTCCTCTGACGTCTCTCTCTCTGGGACACGGTGCTGCCAAACAGGAGAACCCTACACCACACCCCACAGACACCATCAAATTCACGCAGTGACTGGCTGGAGTGCCATCTGACTAAGACTGTGGCATTCTGGGTAACCACATTCTGACTGAGACTCTTCTACTGTGGCTGTAATTCTAAGAATATTAGCTAGTACTGCTCCCCTTGGCTTAGGCTGTGGTTGTAAAGCCCTTTCCAGCATGGGTACTGCTCCCAAACTCCTCTCTTTCTGTTGAAGAAGGTCACCCTCTTGTGGCAGAGGACAGAGCTGCATGGCTGAAGTAGAAGCTGAAGCAGTGCCCCAGCACCATGACTGGGAGTGTACCAGTGCCCACCCCTGCACCATGATTGAGGGTGCATAAGTGTCCACCCCCTACACTGTGATTTGCTGAAACAGTGGGATATTTTAAGACTTAAGGTGATCACCCCAGTGGTCAGTCTTATACTGTGTCTACCTTCAGGCTCTTGTGAACAGCAGAGACGATACTAAGACTGCAGTCACTGTGTCAGCGTCCTCCAGGACTGTGCGTGACATTATTCAAACACACTGCTGCAGAGGCTTTAATGAAGCAGCTGTGCTGGTCAGAGAGGGGATCACCTACTTTTCCTATCAGAGTTTCAGAGCAGTAAATAGCCACTGGATGGCAGCATTGCGCTGTTAGTGCACATGATGCGCAGAGGAGCGGCGTTGCAAGTTTGAAAGCATTAACAAGTTTCCTTATTAAGACTCTTCCTCTCATAATTAATGGCAGTGCACCGTCTGTTCAATGGAGACACCAGTAATTTGACAGTTATAAACAGAATCCTCATCTATTTCTGTAACTGGCTTTAAAGCCAATAAGAATGTACAGTGCTGACCTCTCTGCTTAAAAAAAGCCAAACCTGCATTATGTGCATTACATAAATGATAAGCTGCTTTAACATAGAAATTGATATTCTTTGGTCTGAATCTCCATATATGTATATAAATGCAGACGGTATGATGATTAGTAAGTTGTTAATAGTTAACTGCTGGTTCAGGTGGAACAGAACCTGCAAACAGACAAGATGAGATTTTTAGGCCTTAATTCAGGCGTCTAGTTTTGTACTGCCAGTCTTCTAAATATGACTCTTACATTTTTGTTTGTGCTCTTGGTGTTCGGTATAGAGCACTGAGCATTTGCTTCGTGTTTGTGGGGTGGAATAAAGAGAACTACAGCAGGTGTGGTCTGTACATCGCGCATGAAAATTCATGTGAAACTTGAATGCCGAGACGAGAGGAGTCAGTCTAACCCTAACACCCTATAAACAATATCTACTGCGTTGTTCTGGATCAGACCAAAAATAAAGAAAGAAAAATTACTAAACAGGGCATAAAAAGCAGTGAAACTATCCCTTTATCTAAAACTATAGTTTATCGAAAACGTATAGTTTAAACCTAATTTGTAGATTACAGAAGTTACGAATTATAATACGAACATATTTTATTAATTGCGCGTTTTTGCTTTATTTGTAGAACTTGATAACGGACCATGACCTGACACGTAGTTAGTAGAACTGTTTCCTCGAGATTGTCATCCTGAAAATCCCTTACTTTTATATTTGATATCGAGACGACAAGAAATAGCGGTCAACAAAGGTAAGGGAGATATACTAACAAAGTTAAGAGTACCTCTGGGTAACATCATGTAATATTTTTGAATGAGATAAAGTTAAATTTTCTTGTAAACGAATGATGAGTCTACATTAAAAGTAGAAAGCGGAAGACTTTCGTAGCATGAAGTTGGTATGGCGTTCGACATTCACACACGGATAGACTGGTTATTAGAAATAAAATCAGATTTCCACATAACGGCTTCCACTAGTATTCAGACAGCGTTACAAATAAGTATTTATTTGTTTTGAGGTTATTTTACTGTCAAAAGTCTAGAGCACGTCTTTTAAATGCGCGAGCACAATTCACGAAGCTCGCATGGATTTCCTTTGCTCTCGTGCATGTGCTCACGTTTGTCCTTCAAAAACTTTAGTGCAAAACTTCACGCGCGCTCTTGGCTACAACCTGCTCAGGTGTAATCTGTTCGCGATACACTGCGAATTCTTGTTCTCGGATTGTCACCGCGCACTGACAGCATGGCCGAACGTCGTCAGCCAGTCAGTTAATATGACGATATTTTTAATGACAGAAGTCCACAGCACAGTTTTTAAATTTCTCTTGCTCTTGTGCAGAATACAAATGCGCAGTGTTTTACAAATGTTTTCTAGCCAATTGTATCAGTGGTCAGAGGTCAGTATAAAACTACTGCAGTGGGGAAAAAAAGATCAGTGTGATTTTAGTTGTTTGAATACCAGAATCCAAAATTCAGTTAGGATCCAAAATCTAATGTGGTGTAATAAAATGAGAGGAAAATGATCATCAAAATTACCCATGATCATCACATTATAGTGGAAGTACTTGTGCCTTCTTTTGTATACAGCTTAAGAGTACAATACTTCATCACTTTCCTCCTCTCGTCCTCCTTGTTGGTTCTCTTACTTCTCGTCTGCCCAAAACTCCAGCCCAGAGTTCTCCTGAGTTCCGCCCTCCTACAGTTGCACAGTGCCCTCTGTTCCAGAGCTTAAGGAAGGCATGTACTGCACTTGTAAAAGCAGCATTAGATCATAAGTGTGTAACACAGGAGAGCAGTGGTCTTGGTGTTTTAGCTGCTAAGATCCCATAAACATTAGGAAGAGATTTTACTGACGTCAGTCTATCACACTATTAGAAATAGAATATTTCTTAGTCATGTGTTTAATATTTATTTATTCCTGTCTCTGATCTGAGGGTTTCAAAGACCAGCAGAGTTGGAAACTTCATCCTAGGAAGTGTCACGGACTGCTCCTCCCCCATAAGTCCCATAAGTCACGTGGTATGGCCCACCACGTGCAGGGGGATCCACATGTACTGTGTTTGTGTTGTAACCCCCCCCCCCCCCCAGGATTGCACACACATGCACAGGGTTTAATGTTAATATCTTGTGTTTATTTAAACCATTGTCTGTGTGTGCTCCCATTGTTGGTTATTGTTTGTTGATGTCTGTTAATTGTGTGTGTAGCCATTGTTAAATGTTGATGTAGCTTGTGTCTAGTTAAATGTATAGTCATGTCCATCATTAATGTTGTGTGTGTGTGTGTGTGTGAGTGCCACTGTTGTAGTTTATGTTCAGTGTTAATAAACATCTTTCACTGTCGAGGGAGTCTGTGCGTCCTGCTCCATGCCCATCGGCACTCGGGCCAGCAGCAACATTATAGGAAGAGACACGTTTGAGACTAAAACTCCTCCTCTTTCAATAGAGCAGCACAGTAAGAGAGTCAGTGGACTGGTGGATCACCCTCATACACACTCCCCACCTGCTTCATACTGAACTCTCTCAAGAAGATCTGACTCAGAGAGTGAAAGATTGTGTGTTTCTATCTGCTCCTGGAGCTTATTTGTTTTTACTGGTGCTCCAGACTGACAACTTCACAAAGGAGGACCAGGACAGAATCAGAAGGGTCCTGAACTCTTATGGTCCCCTGGCTATAGAACGCTCAGTAGTGGTAACTACAGGTGACACAAGGGGATACTTATTTACATTCATCAGACAATGTGGATGAATGTAGAACCCATGGAAATGTACATTTTATTAGATCTCACAAAGGACAACTTTCTAAGTGGACATTAAGAAGAGTTTTGGGAAACGCTAATTAATGAACCCTCTTAAGATCTTAAGACTTTGAGAAACACACCCCTCATCTTTCAATTTCCACTAAAAACCTTTACTGTAATTATGTGTTCTGTGATTTGCTTGTGTGGTATAATCCTGTCACCTGTCAAGCAGTGTGGGAGGCCTGAAGAGATAGATGTTTCTGCTATGTTCCAGTGATGTTTTTCTCTGACCGAAATAACAGAATTATTTGTTGTGACTTGTTTTACCAAAGGTCAAAATCATTTATGGACCATTACAGCAGTTACACAGAGAAATTACTCCATGCTGCTATTTAACCCTAAAATAAAAATGCAATTTGATAAATCTGAGGGATTTTTTCAGGAGCAGAACCATGTCATTCACAAGCTGCAAAAGACCAGAACAGGGTTTAAAATTGCACCCAAGAAATGGTGTGACCAAGTAAAATATTTGTATCGGTTAATTCAATCTCTTTTGCTTTATTTCCTTTGCTGTCATTAAAGGTCATGACATGCTGCAGTGAGGAAAACAGATTTGTTACCCTGAAGCAACATTGTACAATACAGGGTTAAATAAAAGCAAAATGAATCTCTAGTCTTTGTGTTGTTGTTAAAGATGTGAATGTAGAAAAGACCTGTTTAAAGGAATCTGATCTTTCAGGTTTCTGTAGTGTTATGCTCTGTGACTTCCTTGTGTCATCTTATGGACCATTTTAGATATAGCAGTTATGCTGACTAAATTATACCATACTGGAATTTTATCTTCCATATGAATATGGAAATATCTTAATATTCTATTTTCTGCAATATATATATGCACAAATTATTAATAAGCATTCAAAAAAATTCTTATGGATGAAGTTCTGAACAAATAAAAATCATTTAACATGGCAAATGTAAAGTTACTCTTGCCCTATTAGTGAGGTAAGAAGCCTGTAGTTGCAGTCAAAAGAATACTGAGATAATATTCTGAGGTATCATAAATATATTGAAGTTCCAGCCTTCTGAGAATTGTCATTGGTAATCCCGCCCCATGTAGCCTAAGGGAAACAGAGTTGACAGCACAAATAGTGCCACTCAGCAATCACGAGTGAACAGAGGATCCATCATCCACTGAACTCTGATCAGGTAAGACATTTAACTAACAGTCCGATTTATGACTGTACTCACTAGCTACCTTATTAGGTATATCTATCATATGGGTATATTTTATAGGTGCAAGATTACAGACTGTAGCCCATATGGTGCTATGCAAAATTAATCAAACTCCCTCTATCTCATTCATCATTGGTCAGTGTCTGATTACAGGCCCAATGCTGGCCAGATACCCACACTCATTCAGCCTCTAATCAGACCCTGACTACTGATAAAAGGCCAGAGGATGGGTAAAACAAAGTGTGCATGGCAACATTTGGCATATACAATTTAACTGTACACATACAGTATAAACTAGTCTTTCAGTGAGAGCAATTAAAGGTGAAGAATTGTATATTGTATAATATTGTAGGATGTGCATGTCCCTTTCTCTATTTGTGTGTATTTCTGTTTATGTATCTTCACAAGAACAGTAAAGTATGTGTAGAATACCAGGTATGGATATGGGACTTTCCATAAATCAGCAAGATAATGACTGAGGCCTGATTCTATCACTGAGAGGGAATTCAGTAACAATGAACAAAGAGCAGAGAGCATACCAGCTAGAATAGTCATCACAGGTGATGCAGAACCAGCGTCATTCTGTTTGCTCAACACAATGATGCACCAACCCATCCTCATTCCCACCTCGTCATATGTTGACGCTTTTGCAGAACCCTCTGCTGTCAGTGTGTACACACCGAAAATACCCTGTTGAACCAGATTTCCATGTGCATGAAAGTCCCATAGACTTCAAGTTAAATTCTACTGCTTCCAAATTGGCCAGTGATGGCAGTGGTGCCTAATCTGTTCATAATGTTTTATATAAAATGTATTTTGCTGCCTATCTGGTATTAGTATGTTGATTGCTGTGATTTATTCTTTTAATTCCATTAATTATATTTCAGAAGTTGTTTAAAATAATAGTCCAATGAGGAGGCAGGATGCACACGCTAAAGTGATTCATTATGGTTTGTTTCCATTGCACGTGGTATGGAATTCTCCCTCCACTTCCTTCACCAGTGCCTTCCGCTTGAGGGGCATGTCTGTAAATAATGCAAGATACAAATGTTTTGTCTCCGCATACTTGCAATTTCCTATCATAATGTATGGGGAAACCAGACACAGCCATTAGGTTTTCATCCATGTTGTTAAGACAGAACTATCTAGGCACATAGTCCTCATATAGTCTCACATGGAATGTTGCTTTTACCTGATTGGTCAGTGTGATGTGGCTGTCACATGTCATTTACATAAAGTTGAAGCCGACTTTTATCGCCATTCCATGAGTCATTTCATACCACCTTCTATCCCACAAACACTCGTACATTTTATTGGTATTTGCCATAATAATCACAGTGTAAAGCAAGCTTAAGTGTACCTAAATCCAAGTGTATTGCCATCTTGCAATCAGAAAAAGCATGTCTTTTGATACTTCAGATGAATAATCAGGGAAGCCTTATTGATAACAGAACATGATTTTGTAGGATAGATAAATGAAATTCCAGAGGAGGAAGGACTTTCCAGAATGCAGACCATCTGGGAGAGGAGCAGACCAATGAAATGTCACTGGATGGTGAAATTTGGAAAGTTAGAAAATGTTAAAATTTCATCAAATATTCAAAACATAGCAATCCAATTGGTCAAAGTAATTTGCTTTACTTTTTATTGTCATCCAGGCCATTTTTGTCACATGACCTAGTGGTTTTATAAGGAATCAATAATTAATTGTACCATCTAGATAAAATAAGGAGCCCTTAAAACCATTCAGTGTATGTAACAGGTCTGTTACAGGGATGAGAATACTAGAGCTACATATTGTTGAAATGTTTTAATCTCAAATATTGAAAAATCCACATGGATGAATGTATACCACACAAATTTCTAATCTATGTTGTTTTTCACCACATTCACCCATGATGTCCTCTTGGTTGAACTTTCTCTATCAAAATAATAATTAAACACAATTAAACATTCTAATCAGAGTCAAAGCAGTTTATTGAAAAGTGATTTTCTGAAAAGTTTCTGGAAGCTTGATAGTTTATAGAAGAACGAGTTTATGGAAGAGTGATGAGTTTAATGCTAATGAGTTTAATGCTTCTTCCTGCAACCAGATTCATCCTTCTGTTTCAGACCAGAGTCATCTCACAGTTTCTCTGCATCTAGTGTTATGTTTCTGGGAAAATGTATCATAGTAAGTCCTATAAGTTTCCCATTTGTCACTGTCTCATAGTCATATCTTATACCTCCATAACAAAATTATGGCTCTACATTCTCATTATGTTATTTCTATTATGTTATGAATTATCTGATTCTTCATAACAAGTTAACAGTGAGCCTATGCTACATAATAGGTTATTATTGGGCATTTTACTGCATGAGATCGGGATTGGTTCATTTGGCTTGTTTTTATTTCTATAATTATTCCATGTTGTGCAAATTTGAAAAGTAGTCAGTGACAGAATATATTTTTACACAGATCCATCACACATGCAGAAGCAAAGGAACAGTTTGACTCATCCTCCTAGAAGTGAGTTTCACTGTATGCATGATTTCTAGGTTTGAGACTATATTGTATTGTTCATTATACAGTAAGCAAGGGCATTTTGAATGTTTTAAAATTAAAATTTGTCAATTTTAGAGAAAGTAATTGAATGAGAATGAATGTGATTGAGGGATTGAATGAGATTGAATGTGATTGTCAGGTTTTTGAAAAGAGACAATTATTAATACAAACAGAGCAAAACAAGGATCAATACAAACAGAGGGCACAGGCAAGAGGGCAAAGGGCACATGCTAGATAATATACTAAACAGGCAGGTAATCCAATAATCCAAAATAGCAAACAAGAAAAACAAACTACGGCTCAGAAATGCAAGGCTGGCAACGAGACTTCACAACAACAGATAGAGACAATAAGATATATTGGTTAACATATAACATATAACAATAAGCATATAACAATAACATATAACAATAAGATAGATTGGTTAACATATAACATATAACAATAAGCATATAACAATAAGATAGATTGGTTAACATATTCAGGAGAATGAGACACAGGTGAGTTTAGAGCACAGGTGACTGGGACCATACAGGAGGTTTACGGGATGCATAGTCCACAGTAGATTGAGTTTCAGTGGAGGGTGTGACAGTGATTGAGTGATTGAATGAGAAGAACAGTGTAATAGGAACCAGGGGTTATGACAACTACAGTGTGAAGAATGTTTGTTATCCAAACTACCAGTGAAGCTACACAGTGTAATGTTTTATGAGTAATTCTGAAAGTGCTACAGTGTTGGAAAATCTGCATAATCTGCACTTTTTTGGAACATGAACTGAACAAAAAACTATTTTGTAGACAAAACCTTTACTGCAAAAATCATATTAAACAGATTACTTCTCTATGGGATCAGGGAACATATTTGCAACAAATTTGTTCAATACCTTTTTCTGAAGGTGCTTATAGATGGTACAAAGGCTTTTATTCAAAGAATCAAAATGATTCTTTATTGTCCACAGTGAATTATTCATATGTTGGAAGGGGTTCAGTTTTTGATGTTGCTTAATTAATTGGCTGTGATGGGTTCCGTGGTCAGTTATTGTAACCCTATATCCAAGAAAATGTATCATAATTTTGGTTAGAGTCCTGGGTTCACACTATCCATTTGCACATATCTGATTAATCAAAGAGAAACTGAATGATAAAGCAGAAGATAAAGCAGCCACATTACTGTTAGCTAGCTAATGCAATACACATATTTACTAATATACATACAATTAGAACTCTTAATATTTAGTTAGATAAATATACAGCACATTAAATTATTGTAAATGATTAGTCAAATACATTACCTATTATTAGCTAATATTAGCTAAATACAAAATCCCAAACATGAAATATTTCATGGATTGTTGTTGTTATTCAACTTGAATCTCTGATGCTGAATATGTTTAATAACAGTGTGCTCATCTAAATTATGCCATATCATGAAATCTGCAGTAAAACACCTGGAAATGTCTCTTAGCTAAACTAAATGTTCAATATATTTTACACAACATGATTGTTTAGGAAAGCCTAACAAAAAGAGTAAAAGACAAGCAAATCTTTTATGTGTCTGCAGATAAAAGAAAGGAATCGAATGATCTTAGGACTGTCCTGCTAGGGAAGACTGGTGTTGGGAAGACTGCTACAGGAAACACCATCCTGGGGAAAGACATATTCAAAGAGCATGTATGCAGCAGATCAGTTACTACTGAGTGTCAGTAATAGACAAAAGAAATACATGGAAGGCAGGTTACTCTAATGAACACTCCAGGACTGTTTGATACAAATATTCCTAAAGTGGAAATCTAGAAGGAAATAGTGAAGTGCATCACCATGGTAACACCAGGTCCTCATGTCTTCCTGTTAGTGCTTACAGTGGGACTCTTCACACACAAGGAAAAGGAAGCAGTGAAGATGATACAAGAACTGTTTGGGTATGAATCCAGAAAATAAACCATGGTGGTGTTCACCAGAGGAGATGCTCTGAGAAAGATGACAATTGAACACTGAAGATTCTGAACAAGCCATTAAGTAATTCATAAATAAATGTAATATTTACCATGTATTCAATAACAGAAATCCTAAATACCGTGGACAGGTTACTGATCTGAAAAAGATCAGCTTCATTGTGGAAATGAATGAAGGGACCTGTTACACTAATGAAATGTTTGAGTAGACAGAGAAACTGTAAAAGAAGAACAGGACGCAAAACTTAAGGAGAGAGAAGCAGAGATAGAGAGAGAAAGAAGAGATGAAAATAAAACAAAGCTGAAATGGAGAAAATAGAGAATAAGGAAGATGAAAGGAAAACATAAGAGTGAATGTAAAAGCAGAGAAGAGTTTGAGGAAGAAGGAATCAAAAGAGATGGCAGTACAGGAATGAGTAGAAAGATACAACAAAATAGAGTAGGATGAAAGATAAAAGAGTAGATGAAAAATAAACAAAAAGATCAGGAGGAGAGAACAAGAATGGAGAGACAGATGAAAAAGAAACATGTGAAGGACAAAGCAGACATGATACAAAAACAGAGAGATCATGAAAATAAATTACAGCAAGAATGAATAGAGGACATTAGAGAAGGAGAAGAGGAGAGCAGAGTTAGAGGAGAAAATCAGACATGCAGAGGAGAATAAAAAGAAGGAACTATAGAAGCTCCTGCTGATTCAAAAATGAGAGTGGGAGAGGAGGATGAAGGAGGAGGAGAAGAGGAGAGAAGAACTGTGGAGACAAACACTATCTAAGGAGGAATCTAAGGAGGAACAGTGGACATTATAGCTACATATGAAACAGCAGTATGAACACGAGAAACACCTGGAGACAGAGAGAAGAGCCCTGGAGGAGAAAGAGAAGAAAGGAACAGAGGATGAAGCTAATGAAAAGAAAACAACTGCAGAGAAACATGAAGCAAGAGAAAGAGAAGATAAATACAAAAAAGAACTGGAAAAAATGGAACTCAGAAAGAAACGTTTCAGAAAGAGGAAGAAGAAAGAGTAAGAGCTTGTAACGAGAAAAAAGAAAGATGTCTTACATGCGGGAGGTGTATAAACTGGAAAATAATAGACTGTTTATGGACAGAACAAGCCGCAAGATGACAATCTGAGTAAGAATTCTCTTCACGACTGGATGAAAAAGTCAAAGAGGCATAAACAGAAGCACATAAGGAGGTTTACAGTGAGAGGTTCCAGTAAGGATCAGATGCAGTGATAGCTGAGGGGACCAAACTTGGTTAAGGCATCGATGCAGCTGTTAACAGTCTATGGAACAAGATTCACAAATGAACAATAAATCTTTCTACATCATAGAAGGAAGAAGTACAGTTATACACAATCCTCAGAATAACAGACAGCCAAGGGATGTGAGGAGATAAAGAGTAAAAGAAGTATTTAAGAAAAAATGGAAGACATTTTTTTTCAAATACAGAAAATTAAAGAAAAAAAGTGAATTAATATGGAAGGTGAATATCTGTCTGTTCAGTTTCTATTTACATGGATTTTTAGGCATCTTTGTATATTGTGTAAATCTATCTGTGCTAAATGACTGAGACATAGCATCTCTGAAAGAAAGCAAAACTGGATCCGTGCTCAGAAGAAGCACAGTTCTAATTTGTGCACAATCCCGTCTCAGTTTCTGGTGTTTGGAATGAATTCTAAAGTCATTCCTTTTTATACTAATGTGATTTGAAAATGGTCATAATTATTGGGAAAATATTTTAACTAGTTATTTGTTTGTTCATTAGACAGTCTTGTAGTCACATGTTTAAGAGGCAACTGGTGAGAGCCAATGTTTAATGAGAATGACCAAGCAAACAGGTTCCTGTCATGGTAAATGAAATGGACTTTTGTATGATCCAGTGTGCGTTGGGATATAGTGTTTACACTGCTGATGTGGAAGTAATCTATTTCTTTTATATCATGATAAATGTGTCTTTTTTAAGTGGGATTAAGTATAATTTTTGAACCATAGATGGTGCATCCATTCTTATTTCTTTATTAAATATCTCAAAATTGGGAATATTTCATATGCTCTAAACTGTGTTCTATCTTTACAGCAATTTGTTTAAAATATGAATTGACGGAATTAATATTTGGACTTTTTTCTTTATTTTTCATACATATTAACTTTAAATATCCTTACCAAATTTCATATAATTCTAAATAGCTTCTTGCCTGAGTATTTATTTATTTATTTAAGACTTCTTAATTTATTTATTTACACTCTTAAACTATGTCAGCATGTATGTTAGTATTTTTTGTTTATTTATTGCTTTTGAACTTTAAGGGTTATTTTATAAAAATGCTATACAAATAAAGAATTACTTATTTAATATATTGAGTTTCATATCTTATTTAATAAATGTTTACCAAAAAACTGTCTGGTGATTTACACTTACAGTATTTGCCAGATGCTCTTATCCAGAACAACTTAAATATTTATCAGTATGACAGTACATGTGCTCCCTGTGAACTGAGCCCATCACCCATTGATGTTATTAGCACCACACGCTTCCTGCTCTACCAGGTAAACTACAGGGGATGAACCAATGTCTGTCCAACTGTTTAACTGAGTTCTTTTTCAGGTGTGAATTCCTCAGTCCATGAGAGCATTTGTACTTGTCTGTATTTTTAACACACACACACACACAGACACAGAGACACACATCACCGAGCTGATGAAGGTCTAGATCTTTAGCTGTGGAGCTGAGTCAGGTTGTGCTGAAGCAGGAAAAACGCCAGGCTGTGTAAGTAAGAGGGAAACTGCTGCTTTCCTCATAGACTTACAGTGCAGTAAATAGACACTAGGTGGCAACATTGTGTTGTGATTATTACATATAGCAAGAGAGAGAAATTCCAGGTCTTGGTGTTTTTTCTGTTCCAGCACAACCTCAATTCCTCAGCTAAAATTAGTCATTAAGTTTAGTCATCACAGATTGTCCAGTGAGATCAAGAGAGAAGGATGTTCACAAGTTTGTTGTTATGCACCTATTACACTCATAGACTTGAATTCACAGTAGAATAAATCAGTGGCCAGAGGAGGCTGGACCCAACCTTTGAGTCTTAGTTCCTCTCAAGGTTTCTTTCTCATGCTGTATAGAGTTTTTCCTTGCAACTGTCACCCTTGGCTTGCTCACTGGGGGCTTGGAATTAGACATTTGTAAAACTGCTTTGTGGCAACATCTGTTGTAAAAGTGCTATATAATTAAATTTTGACTTTGATTGAGGCTAAGTTACTCTTATAGTTTCTGTGGTATTTGGAGAGATGAACAAAAATGCAATATTTAAATGTTAATCATCAATAAATATGAATGTTTGAGACAGACAGTGAAACTGAATAGCTACAGTTTACTATCACTGTTACCATATGATAGGCCTATAACAAATACAGTTGGAAATGGCATCTACATAACCATGGTAACATGGTAATAGTGCTTTTATCATGAATGCATAAGAACTGGATGTAAAACAATATTTTAACACTCTATAACAAATCCATTACCATAAGATCCTTAAAAACACCATTATTTGGTGCATTTGGTAAGGTGGAACATCAAATTGAGCTGGATATCTAAAAGGCATCATGTTCTGTGTAAATGCTTTTTTGTTATGTTAATATACAGTAAGTCTAACAAACAAGAAATAGCTGCTTTTATAATTTCACAGACTAATAGTAAAAATGTAATTATGCTTGTATTTCAGCTCATCAAGCACTGAAAGCAATGCTACTGCCCCAAACCTCAAATGTTTCTTGATGTAGAAAAAAAGAAATATACAGGCATATATTTACATTTTAAAGCATTTATCTGATAGTTTTATCCAAATTTACTTACAATTATGATTGAATAAAACTTGAACAATTGAGGGTTAAGGGTCTTGCTCAGGGACCAAACAATGGCAACTTGGAGGGGGTAGGGTTGAACTGGCAGCCTTGCAATTACAAGTCAAGTACCTAAACGTCTAAGTTACCATTGCCCTACAGGAAACGGACAGAGTGCAACAGGAAACACCATCCTAGGAAGAAATTATTTCCAGAGTCAGAAAAGCCTCAAACTGTGACAATAATTTGCCAGAAGGGAGGTGTTGAAGTTGAGGGGAAACTAGTAGCTCTTGTTGACACTCTTGGCCTTTTTGACACCAGATTGACTAATGTAGAAGCAAAAGAGGAAATTGTAAAATGCATCTCACTGTCAGCAGCTGGACCCCATGTGTTCATCATTGTGTTGAGTCTAGTAAGGTTTTACACAGGAGGAGAAGGACACAGTGAATCTGATCAAGAAAATGTTTGGCCCAGAAGCAGCAAAGTATAGCATAGTGTTGTTCACCAGAGGAGATGAACTGGGAAATGAGACAATCAAAGATTATGTTCAAAGGAGTGATCATGCAGATTAAGCTAATCAGGATCTGTGGTGGAAGAGTTCATGTATTTAATAACAAAGAAGAAAAAGCTCACACCCAAGTCACTGACCTTCTCAAGATGATTGAAGAAATGATAAAGTTTGACAGGAATAATTACTTTACAAATGAGATGTTTGCGATGGCAGAGATATCTATACAGCAGAAACAAGAAGAGATTTTGAAAGAAAGAAAGAGATACAGGCTGAGAAAGAGGCTCTAAAGGCCAAATTTGAGGAAGAACAGCAAAAGTTAAAGAAGCATCTGGAGAAAGAGAGAGAGCTGGTGGAAAAGAAAAGACGTCACAGGGAAGAAAAGTTTAAGGAAAAGGAAAAAGCTCTGAGACGAGAGTATGAGAGGAAAGAAGAAGCAGCGAGAGAGACGGCAGGTGGAGGACCTGAGAAGGGAGGAAGAGGAAGGACAACAAAAAGCAAAAAATGAACAAGTACTAGAGGATATGAGGAAAGAAATGGAAAACCAAAAAGGTACATTTCTCTTATTTCAGTGGGTGAAATAAGTACTGAACATGACATGAAATTCTCACCAGATATCAGTAACAATCCACACATG
Organism: Electrophorus electricus; assembly: GCF_041902795.1. Classification (NCBI taxonomy): domain Eukaryota; kingdom Metazoa; phylum Chordata; class Actinopteri; order Gymnotiformes; family Gymnotidae; genus Electrophorus; species Electrophorus electricus. The sequence continues at coordinate 36,257,562 of NC_137502.1, read as the reverse complement.
CAAAGAAATCAAACCATAGATGTCCATAAATTGTTATGTATAATAATGTGAAATGACACAGGGAAAAAGTATTGAACACATGAAGAAAGAGAGGTGCAAAAAGCCATGGAAAGTCATGACACCAGCTGAAATCTATCAGTAATTAGAAAGCAATCCTGCCACTTAGTGCAAATTAATATCAGCTGGTTCAAGTGATGGCCTATAAAAAGATGTCTCATTACTAAGGTGCCACTCAAGAAACATCTCACAATGGGTAAAACCAGTAAGCTCATTATTAAGTTATTACACATAACTTAGTTAATGGACATCTATGATTTCTTTGCATGTATGGATTGGATGGGTTGTTACTGACATCTGGTAAGAATTTGATGTCAATAGCTTCTTTAGAAATATATTTACTTAGAAAATTGGTGACATGTTCAATAATTATTTCACCCGCTGTATGTCACTTTAATTGGAAACAATATTGTTTCATGTTCATTTTCTTTCTCAGATCAGAAAACCCAGTTTATTCTTATATAACTGTTGACAGAAGGGAAATGTTTTTAGCTTTGTTCAAATTCATTTTCATAGTTTTTCCTTGCTGCAATTTTTGAACTTTGCTTAAGTACCCCTTAATTATTAAGCAGATTGACATTAAGGTAAACTTTTTAAAAACATTTTGCCATATTTTTTACTTATGGAAAACATTTATAGATGCGTTCATTTTTAAATATTGTTATTACAACTTCTGCTATATTTTACGTATAAGGTCAGAAGGATTACATTAAAAAAAAAAATTATTTGTAAAATATAAAATTTTAAATGAATTAAATGTCTATTTTCTCTTTCACAAACCGCCTGCAATGCCGCCATGAACTCCCAGTTGGCAAACCCCGCAGTAAGAAATGGGGACTGGTGCTTATTGGGAAATGTCTGGGGTGTTTAACACAGCAGAGCAGACATCATCACATAAGTTATGCTTCTTGCACAGATCCAGCACACAGAACAGAAGGATAAGTACTATCCCATCTCCCAATGGTAAGTTACATGTTGTGTCACATATCTGCACAGGGTACATGATGATGCACTTGACTAATTATTAAATATTTATATCCAGTTATGATATGTGTGGGGATATACAGAAATGTTCCTTACAGTCCTGGTGACTCACATTCCTGCACTATTTAATGTTTCTTGTCCTATAATATCTGCTTTAAGATGTGAAATACACTTAAATGGTTTGCTCATGGGGTGCAGGGTGTTGGTGTGGGTTGTGCCTTAACCTTGTCCCAGCAGGTCCACCTCACAGAGGACATTGTGTCCTGGTGTTGTTAATGCTTTGATTATGTCTGAAGGAATGTTCTCAAAGCCTTAGGGAGTGAATCTTTCATTCCAACTAGAAGTTTCTGACAGGTGTATATGCTTGCTCAAATTATTCAAGTTGTATTCAGTCATAATTGGAAGTCACTTTTCACTCAGTTGCATACATATTTGCACACATAAATAGCAGGGTATATAGATAAGGCAATCAGGCAAAAAACCTGCAAGTGTTAATCTGGGCTTGGTGTGATGCTAGCAGCACAGAGGGAATGAGAGGCAAGCGTAAAATAAAGGAGTCCTTATTCTCCACGATTCAAATAAAGCAAAGCAACAGACTGCAAAGCAGTGGTAAAAAGACAACAGATATGATTAAGACATAGGCTTTCACTGTGAGGAAGAGCAGTAGGTAGCTTGGTAGCAATGTGCAATCTGTTCTCAGTCCCCAGTCTATTGGTGTTACCTGTATGTAGTTTCCAATGTAAGAAGCCTGTGGGCTTAAATAAGGACAGGGAAAATAAGGAACAGGTGAGGATCCCTCCAGCCTCCTGGAGCATGGTCACCCAGGCCAATGAGCAGCAGGCTTCTGCAGGTGTTCTCGGTGAAAGGAGGCAGTGAGGTTGGGATCCAGTATCTGGGAGGCAATGTTCGTCTGGGTCATACCAGCCTATGAGCTACTGCAGCTTCCTGCCTCTCCATCTTGAATTGAGCAGAGCATGCACCTTATAGGCAGGTCTTCCCTCCATCTCCAGCAGTCACGGCAGTGGTCCGAAGGGTCCTCATTGTCAGAGAGGCGTCCCTACACCACAGGCTTTAGGGACGACACATGGAAGGCTGATGATGCACGGCTGCTCCTCAACATCCTTATCCAATAAGTGAATTCATTAATACCGACTGAGTACAGTATAGGCATATTTCGGACTCAGCTTGCTTGCATGTCCCACCCAGCCGTCTTTTGTAGCAACCCATGCCTTGTCTCCAGTTTCATGACGTGGGGCTTCTATGGCAGAGCACAACTGTTGGTGAGTTTCCTTCCATATCTGTTCCCTGCGTTACACCACGTCTGGACAAGTTACAAACTACTGTCTATATATAATGTCTAATTGGTTCACATTTCTATTAAACACAATTAGGAGTGATTAACAATTTGTTTACAATAAGCATGAGGTGTGCAACAAACAAATTAAGTGATATGGATGAACAACAGATAATCTACTCATGTGGATGTGGGAAGAAAAATGTTGGCTGTCCTGGTAAGGGTTTGATTCTGATGGAATTAGTTACTTGAAGTATCACAGGTGCTTGAAGTATAACCAAGCTTGACAGAGCTTCCTGCATTCCAATCTGTGATTTTTATGACACCAAAGTAGAGGGGGAAGGGGCGGAAATCCAGGACAGCATGATAAGTTATCAGCTAGGCTATTAATGTCATTGATGCTCAGCATTATGGTACCAGAGGGGTCCTGGCTCCTGTCTCCGTGGCCCGGGGGTGAGAGAAAGCCTACCCTGAGCAGGCCAGAGTTCCATCAGAGGGATAACTTGTCTATCTTCACTACAATATCAAACTCATCTGCTCAAGGCTGGGTGGGTCTTGTAGGTTTGAGGATCAGCAGGTTATGGGGGCCTGTTGGGTTTGAGCATTACCAGGCTGTGTTGGCTGGGTGGGCCTGATGGGACAAAGTATAGTCCTAATGCAGGAGAGATATGCACATAGTGTACATCCAGACCCAGCCAGAATGTTATACTGCTCTGACCAACCTTGTACACTGATGAATATGTTCAAACACCATATGGGGAACTAACTTTAAAATAAACACATAGTGGGGATCTGGGAATATAAAGTGTTCAGGACAGATCCGAAAAGACAGGAGATGAGGGGAAACAGGAGAGGACTAAAAGGAAAGCTTCATATTGATCTAGGCAAAACTAATATAGGTGTTGTGTGTCTACCTCTGCCTGCATTTCAATGACTTAACAGATTTGAAAGAACTACATTTTATATTTTAAAGTACTGATTAGAAAGCAAGTTTGTTGGGAATAACTGCAACCTTATCTTTCTGAAATCATGCAATTTATTTATGATTATGACTTTCTGATGTGACACCAAATAAACCACTACAAATACAGTAAAGATTTAACACACAGTTTAGATCAATTAAACTGAAACAACTCTGTTGCTCAATTGAGGGAGTTGGAGACAAAATGTGCTAGAATTCCAAAAAAAAAAAATCCATGTCCAACAATATACATGAATATTTGATTATGTACTAATATTTATATATGTCAGTTACATTAAAAGCAACTGTAGCAGTACAAACACCCCAATAAATTGGCAATAAAAGTTATGATGAGATTAATTGTGGCACCATCACTATCAAATTTATATACCCATTAATATCCATACATGAAATAACACTCACTGTGTATTAATATTCTTACATGTCAGTTAGTTAAAAGCAATAAACTGAAATTCCTGTACCAACAATAAGAAGTTGTATTCCTTATTCCAGAGATGTATGGCCAAAGAGTACTTATTAAAAAAGCAAACAACATCTATTTAATCAGACACAAAATGATTATAACCTTTTGTTGATTAATTAATAGAATGCTTATAGACTACCCAGTTATAAAGATGTATGTTGTCACATTCTCCAAAATAATGCATTTCTTAATTTGGTTTTGTTGTCCAATGCTTCTTCCTTTTAATGACTTTTTCTATCTCCTTCAGGAGTTTCTCCTTTGTGTTTGTGATATTTAGACCAGCTTTCTCCAAAAGATCATTGATCATTTTATCATTGTAAGACAACTGAAAGGTGTGATATATGTCTTTCCACATCTTAACTTCACCTGAGGAAACACAGACATCAGTCACTTACAGTATTGCTATTTTACAGTTACTTCAATTCATGATTAGAGAAACATGTTGTTTGCGCTTGTAGTTTGCATGCGCAAGCTAGATAATGAAGCTGGATACACTTATGAAGGTCTGTTTACTGAATATTATAGTTACCTTTACAGTTAACAGTATTAAAAAGAGGCATGTGAATCACAACTGGAGCATTGGGGTTGTTCTTAAACACATAGAAGTCCTTTGGTTCTTCTTCATTCTCTGGCAGTTCAACTGTAGGGAACGGGATCTGAAGATCTTTACACATCTGAGCAGCTTTATCCACTGTCTATAAGGGATAAAACAGAATGCCCCAAATTAGCTGTGTGTGACTGTGCATGTGTGCTTGTGTCTACAATAACAGTTCTAACTGAAATTATAATCATGTATGAACATATGAATTTATTGCTTAATTAACTACTAAAATAGCCTCTGAGAACTAAAGAATAAAAAATCTTAAAAACACCACAAGCATTTGTAAAATATTTCATTTTTTTCCAACTCATGAGAATGAGCAAGAATCTTGTAGTGAAGATGGATTTTATGTTTAATCTTTTTTTTTTTTCCAAGGCATCTTTATAGACTACTGTACAGTTGTGCTATTAGCTGGGCCAGCTGGTCTGTCAGTAGGTTAGATGTGGGAGAAGCGTTGCATGAAAATTTAATTTTAGCTAAACTGCTTCTAAAATATTTCTAAATATATGGGCTAGATTAGAGATATTCATTCATCTTCTAAACCACTTATTCTAGTTCAGGTGTGTGAGGGACCATAGTCTATCCCAGCAGCACAGGGCACAAGGCAGGAACTGACCCAGAACACAGCAGGATTCCATCACAGGGCAGGAACCAACCCAGAACAGGGTCCATCATGAAAATGTATGTGATGTAAAGTTATGTAAACTTCTGACCACAACTGTACATGACCGCTCAGTCTGAGTACAGGTGATGTGCTCTTTAACATGAAATAGTACTTTTCCACTTTTAGCCTTTATATTGTCTATGACATTGCAACAAATTTCATTATTTAGCTAGATACATGGTGATGATGTCGCTAAATTATTTCACTAACAGCAAACTGCACAAGACGGCTAAAACATTTAAAACTGCTAATGTTTTCCAGTCCCCAGTGAATAAAATGCGTCAGATAAGTACTCCTGGTTTCTGTTGTACTCCCTGGGCATAATGCTGGAAGGTTTTAGCATATCAGACCCTGAGATATAAAACTTATTCATGCTCGTGGTGCTGTGGTCTCATACCATGTTTTACCTAAATACCTGCCTATATAAACAAAAAGCCTGTTTACACTTGGTCATTTCATATGTCACATCTGAGGCTTCCAACCTGTCCCATAACGTCCCACGCCCCATAATGCCCCAGTCTGTTCTCAGTCCCCAGTCTATTGGTGTTACCTGTATGTAGTTTCTCTTATTGTTTTCTTTAAATCTACCTGTGCCTGTTGATCATTGCAAAGTCTCTTTCAGCAGTTTGTATAGTGTCTAAGCTGTTCTGTTGTTTGTGCCTGATAGTTTTGGTTTTAAACTTTCTGCTCGTCCTACTTGGGTTTTTTTTTTTTTTTAACTGTAGGGTATCTTTAATATTTAAGTAAGTGTGTGTGTGCGCGTGTGTGTGTGTGTGTGTGCACGTGTGTGTGTGTGCGTGTGTGTCTGCACGCGTGTGTGTGTGTGTTACCTCAAAGGGATCTCCATCACTGAAGTCAAGGGAAATGATGAGGTCAACATTGCGTTCCTTTCTCAGTACAGAGAAATAGGGTGAGTTGAGTAACAGACCAGTGTCCTCATATTGTCTTGTCTTTGACTCTAGGATGCTGGGATGAACTTCATCAACTGTTAATGAAAGATAAAGAATACTAATTATATAAGATTAAGTTAGTTGTTCAGGCACTTTGTACAATTTCCTTTTTTGCTTCTAATAAATCAGGTATTAAAGTTTCTACAATGGTGGGAGAAAGTGGAGGAAATGAAGCAAGTCAGTAAGGTGCTGGTGAGTCTGTAAGTAGATATGACAGACAGCAATGATGGCAATGTTGGGCTACAAATTAATGTGGAAGGGTTACTAAAGTGATTGGATGAATCTTAAATTAGGATCTCCCAGATTAAAGATTAAAGAAAATCCATGTGTGAACCAGTGGAGGACATCACAAAATGTGAGTAACTAACTGACACAGACATACTATGGACTCTCAACAGAGAGGCTGTTAAATGACAGTTGGAGTCACTTCAGTCAATTGAGGTTTTATGATTCAATAAATAAAACCTTTCTACGGTAGAAGTCTGGCAAGAAGATTTTGTTTTGTTATGGATACCTTGCAACTTTAAAACTGGAATGTTAAAAATTGTTATCCATGATAAACACACACAATAATAATAAATATTTAATAAATATGAAATTGATAACCTTTACATAACCTTGAGGGAGACATAGACAAGATAGCCATTACACAAAAAAGCATCAAACCACAAAATGAAAAGTAGAATTATTTCCCACCTGTCATTTTGTAGAGAAAGTTGTAATGTGTTCCCCAGTCCCACTGCCAAACTTTCCTCATGCATTTAGCAATCACAATGCCTGACAAGATAAAATAGACAGATCGAGGCACTTCTACCTGATCTTAGTTCTGAATTTCAACAGGCACAAATTACCAGTAGAAAAAACAAATTGCATTTAATAACATAAATATTTAGAGTATATAGAATCACTCCAGAACAAGTCCTAATGTCTCTTGGTTAACAAGACCTTGTAACACATATCACATTTGGACAGAGCTGCCACCATTTTGTCTTGAACTAACATGATCTGTGTTTAATGGAGTTCTGGAGTTCTCTGTCACTTCCTGATGACATTTACCAGGCCTTGCCTTTATTCCACACTACAGGCTCTGGTAAAAATCAGAAGAAATCTGTTAACATTCATAGAATTGATTGAGCAGAGTTTGGCTTCTTGAATAAGATTTTATGAATTGCCACAGAATACTTGGTCATTCTAAAACAAAGGTTAAGAAAATTTAAAAAAAGGAAATCAGATTATAATGTAATAATAAATTAATTATTTGAATAATATTTATTTTACACTCAGTAAATGTCTTTTTTCATTAGTACTATGAAGAAACAGTATGAAACACCAGGAAAAGTAGTTGTTCTTCCATTCCTCCAGTGTATTTGTTTCACACAGGCTAATTGAATATTAAATGAAAGCAAGAATCACAATTTCTGCCATGAACACACAGAGGAAATACCAAAAAAAAAAAATTACCAAAAGAAGCCAAATCCCAAATCTTGCTGGAATTACTGGATGTGTGCAGCTCCTCTATCATAACTGTAGTTTCACACAGGATTAGGAAGAGATGTGTTAGTTTTACTTTCTGCCATGTACACACAAAAAGGAAATACATTACCAAAAGAAGTCCCTTACAAATCCAAGGTTCTAAAATCACATTGTTTAGAAAATCCATCAGTAATGCACAGCTCTGGGTCACTACTCACCCACTGTCTTTGGGAACCAGTGAGGGAGACAATCACACACTTTCAGTGTGTAGTTGCTTAAGATCTCATCTGTGATTGGTTCTTGAAGTTTTACCTCATTTCCTTCTTTATCATGCTTTTCTAAAGAAAATGTTTATCATGTGTATCTTTTTAAATGCCACTACAAACTAGTGATATAATAATAACTAAATAATAATACCTTATTATAAAAAGCCATATTGAATATTGGGTCAGCAGAACCCCATAATTATTAAGTTATTATATTAAATACCTATTTATTACTTCAGATTAGATGTTAGGAATGAAGATGTTAGTTTGAATAAGCATGCACTGTTCTTTGAATTATGAAATGTTTATATGAACACAACCTTTCAGTAATTCATTCATCTTGGTTATGTCATTTTTAAGATCCTCTCCATTGAAGAAGTGAAGATTCAACTCCAGGAGGGTATGCATCACCAGCTCATCATCATTGCTAGCTGATATATTTGCTAAAATAAACAGATTGACCTTTACAATTAGTGTTTGTTTTTTGTTTTGTTTTTTTCAGAATTGAGCTGTTAGGTGGATTGGGGCAGGATGCAAGTGCTGAGTAGAACTTACCTTTTAAAACTAAGTTTTTCAGACCTGTGCTCAATTTGAGTAGCCCCTTAAAAATTGTTTTTTTTATCTCTTCTCCATCAGCTAGTGCACTACCACACAAACCTGTAGATTCAAAAGAAATTAACATATGAGAGCTGTGTAAGATCCAATTTGATCATAAAATTAGCACATTTCAACAGAATAGTTACTGAGCACTTTCATCTTTTCTCCATTTCAAACTTACATCTGGTGGGAATGTGATGAAGTTTGACTCTAATGGTTTAACAACGTGAGAATTGCTTGGCTTGTGGTTAAATAATGAAAATTGTTGCAAGAATCAACAATATCAGTGATGTCATATAAAAAATAATAACAATAATAAAAGAAACAGACGAAAAATTGCACAAATGGAAATCCCTGTACTATAATGAGAGGGAATTCAGTTTGATTCATCAACATGTGCAGCTGGTAACTGTCAATTTGTTTTTGCAAACCTGGATATTAAAAACCATCTCAATAAAAAGACAAGCTGCACCTCTGAGCATGGCATAACAGGAGGCAATTTGTTTTAGATATATAAAATTATAGAAAATATACTGTCTTCTTTCTAAGAGCTTTGAAGGTTTAAACACAAAGTGTTTTGGTGTAAATCTCACTCCATAGAGGAAAGAGCAGCAGGTACTCTTAGAGGTATTAATCTGTTTCTTAAGCTTTATTTACAAAATTCATAAGAAGTGTAGAAGAGTGAAGGTTAAACCCCACCCCCTTTTTCAGGTATTACCTTGTATGTACAGCATGTCAAGCTCAGGCTGTTCCTCAGTTTTTGCCCCTTTCTCAAACCGACTTCCCAAACATTTGGAATCCACAAAGGCTCCGGTGAGGGAGTAGCCACACTCATGTGGAGTGATCTCAAACCAAGAGTCTATAAACAGACAATATAAACATTTAATTCTATCATACCCCTATACTCATGTAGTGATCTCAAACAAGCACCTACAAACTATAAAAATGTAATTCTACCCTAATCATATACCCATGCACATTCATACACATATATAAACACACATACACGCATACATATGTGCATAAAAAATACCTTTACACAGTGTGTCATATTTGGACTTCTTATCAATCACTGTATAGATGGGATATGGGTTTTTAGTGTGCTGACCCCTCTGTTCTGTGAGAACTTGTTCATCAATCTGCAAAGACATTACAGACTGCAGTGTATACATCTTGAATCACTACATGAAAATAGCTCTTAAAAACGTACTTTCTGACTACTGGATCTGTGGACACTGTTCTTACCTCTTTCACTACACTAGACACAATTAATACTGCCCAGATATCGGTTATGCTGAAGTTGTCCTTTTCACACATTTTCCTTAATTTGCAGCATGTCTTGTGGTAGTTGACTTGATCACTCGTAAGTTTTTGGATGATGTTTTGTTTCACTGTCTCCATTTGTTTGGACCAGTCTGGTTCTTGGTACGCTGATGCCATGCACCTTCAGAGATCAGGGAGAATCACAAAGATTACATTAACAATAACAATGTTTATATTAAAAAGAATACAATTTTTACATTAAAAACAACATAATGTTTACATTAAAAAGGAACACAATTGTGACAGCATGGCCACCTCCTCCTTGACTCCTCCCCATGTCAGTGTGATGTGTGTGTGTGTGTGTGTGTGTGTGTGTGTGTGTGTGTGTGTGTATCTACCTGCTTATGCCTCTCGTTAGTTGGTTATGTGCTACACCTTTCTCTCATCATTAGCACGTATATTTAAGTGCTTGTATGTAAGTCAGTGTTTGTCAGTGTTTAACTCATATGCTTAGTATTGTAAGACTGTGTCTGCTGTGGTTTGCCTTGTATGGTAATCAGTCAAAGCAGTTTTCGTTCTTCATGTTTGCTGTTTGGTTCATCATGTTAATAAACGTCTGTGTCATGTGAACCATGGCTTGTATTTGCCTCCTGCCTTTCCACCCTCATCACAATATTTACATTAAAAAGGAACACAATGTTTTTAATGTAAAGGTACAACCTACAGGTCTCATATAATTGGATTTCTCCCTCAGGAATAGAGTTGACAAATATGGATACTAAATTGCTTTTGTTGAATGTGTACATTTAATTCATATTTGTTTATGTGCATTTTTGAAAGAATTAGTTTTTTTATAGAAATGAATGATGTGCCATATTCAGGATGAACACTGAGGTGCTGCTCTATGTGTGGACATAATTAAGAAGTTAGAATATCTAGATGTTCAGTATCAGTACCAAGTAGATCCAGAGACGCCACTGAGATACATGATGCAGTCTAGCAGTTTCTCTTCACTCAGCTGGCTCAGTGACCCCAGCAATCCAATCATAGCTCTCTCCCCACCACCAGAGCCCAGCACAGCAATGTTGGGTACCTCGTCCTGCAGTCATTAGAACACAACACACACCCTAAACCCACCACACATCTAGGAGACCCCCTGTCAGTCCACAAGCTTCAAACAGTTTTTGTAACACAGGCTTGTTGAAGACCAGGCACATTCACAGATATAATACTGATGGTCAACGTTTTGAAATATGTACAGATATTGTACAGATCTGAAGAGAATGACATAATGTTAGCATCAGCACTCCAATGTGACCACCCTATGAGTTGTGTGAGGAGCAGGGGTGTCACATCCTAATCTTAAAACTAAACTAAACTAAAGCCATGTGTGTCCCTACAGCACCAGTAAAAACAAGAACAAAAACATGTTTTATATTTATTTGTAGATGCTTATATTACACTCCCAATATGCTGGTTTGAGCAAAGATTCAAATAGGCATAATTATTTGTAGCATAAAGCAATTGTAACAATTGTATAAGACTGAGGAATATATTTAAGAATCTGATTCACCACACTGCAGGATATATTGTGATGCTGAAGACACTGAAGAACAGTTGCTCTCCTTTTGGCCACATGTTGACTCTCATCCTCATTCAGAGAGTGGCCAATTCTCACTTCACTGCTACACACACAGTATACAATAACAGGTAAAACAGTCTTGCCCCAATCCCACTGGTCATGTTTAACACCACCGTTCATATATGGTGTCTTTCACTGTCATGAAAGTGTTTTGAAGTTTTGTTGCGCTGGGCCAATGTAGCATGATCATGCATAGACAGGAATAAGCATTCACAAATACAAAATGTAAATAAAAATGTAGAAGAATGTGAATAGTACATTAACCTGAAATGCTATTTTAAAATTACTGTACTATATTACTCTAACATATGTTAACAATCACAATTTGATTAAACTAAAAAAATAAAATCTTAAAAAAAAAAGTAAAATCATAAAAATACCTTCTAGGGCTGTCCATCTGCAGGGATTAAATGGGGCCAGGGAAGTAAAAGGAGCAATTCTGAGAAGAGACAAGCATCATTTTGTGAACATTTGACAAAAGTCTTGTCACCTAAGAAAACCAGGCAAACCTTAAAAAAGTGATGTGAACTATCAACATGTCATCTGTCCCTCCAGAAAGTCTTATACTTAGGACCATTGTTATTCAGTGTTTAAGGACAGTGACAGAGCAAAATCATTCAGCAAATCAGAGAGCAGCATTTTTCTCGTACCTGCATATAAACAAACATATTTTTAGTATAGCTACAGGAGAGAACTGCCACTCGTTACAGAGTGTACTGTCAGAAATGTGATCAAGAGGATGTTTGTAATAAATGTGTCAGGTCCAGACTGTATATGTTTATTCAGGGTCTGTGCTTTATAGTTAGCACCTTCTTCAACATGTCCATGATGATCTTCAACATGTTTCTGGTTCAGTCTGCTGTCCCCACATGCCTTAAAAAGAGGGTAGTTTCTGCTAGAAAAGAGGGTGATTTCTTCTTATCCAAGTGACTATCGACAAATGACTATGATCAGAAGCACTCACTTCCATCACTACAACAGTAGAACTCACTATCATCACTACAAAAGTAGCACTGTCTCTTATCACTAGATCAGAAGCACTCACTCCCATCGCTATGAAATGGTCCGATAAACTGGTCAAGAATTTCATCTGCTCCTCCCTGCCAAAATACGTGAACCCTCTACAGTTTGCATATCATCCATACAGATCAAAGGATGATGCCATTTTACACCTCCATCATACCTCATAATGTCATCTGACCAGCAGGCAAGTGTATTATTCCAGAATTCTCTTCATTGACTACAGTTTGACATTTAACACTATATGACACACATACTCACAAGAAAACTAGTGGACATGGGACTGAGTACTTCTACTGGGCAGGTGGATCTACAGCTTCCTGACTGGCAGGTCACAGGCAGTGAGAGTAGGATGGCACATTTCAGCACTCTCAGACTGAACACTACAGCCCAACAGGGATGCGTCCTGTGTCCTGTGCCTGTTGCTGTACTCCCTCTACATGTTCCCACACACAGCTCTAACACCATCGTCAAGTTTGCTGGCAACACTTCTGTGACTGGACTGATCACAACATTGATCCCACTCAGTGCAGTATCTGACTCAGTACGGACACAGCAACAGACTGTTACTGATGGTCAGCAGTTCAAAAGATCTGGTGGTAGACTTTACAAGGAAGCAGTCAAGAAGTTACTTGCTCCTCACCAGTGACACAACACCAGTAGTGAGAGTGAGCAGCTTCAGATACCTCACTCTCAAACGTTGGACACATCACATAGACTCAACAGTCTAGAAAGTGCAGCAATGCCTTTATCTACTACAGAGACTGAGGAGATTTGAACCCTCACCACCCACCACCAGTTTCTACCACAGCACGACACCAAGCAGCCTGATAGGGAGCAGAAACAGCACCAACCACATCCACAAGGCTCTGCAGTAGGTGGTGTGATTTGTGGAATATATCATTGGTGGAGCTCTTATACACCTACAGGACATCTACACCAGACGCTGTGCTGGAGGATCATCACAAAATCCAGCCATACACATTATGTCCTCTTTACACTGCTGCCATAAGGAAGACACTACTCCAGCTTGAGGAAGAACTCCGAACACCTCAAAAGAAGCTTCTTCCCATGGGCAGTGTGTATTGTGAATGACGCCAACACACACTATCTAAACTTCCTCCATGCCAGCTGATCCCAGCACTGACCTCCACAAACACCAGCACTTTAAACAGCACCTTAAATGATCTTTCATCCTATGTGTGAACAGTCATATACATCTCATGAACAATGACCCACATCTGCTCGTAATTTCATATTACTTTTATTACATTTATATAGTTTGTACATTGAGTCTATATTCTTGTTCCATTGTTACAGTTTGTATATATATATTTACTTTATTATTCATTACCTATAATGAATCGGTCATAATCGTGCACCTTAAATTTCCATTTTTTCTGATTTCTACATAATTTCATATTACCTTCTATAGTATTAAAGCAAATTATACATACATATTATATCAATATATGTCACGGTTAGTCCCTCCCAGCTTCTGTGTTCCATGTTTTCCGTGTCTTGTGTATTTTAGTTCCCTTCCGTAGTTTCGTTTTCTCTGGCCCTCGTTTGATTGCTCACACCTGCCCGTCTACCCTGTTAAGTTCATGTATTTAAACCCTGTCTTCCCTGTGTTTTGGCGGTTCGTTATTTGAATGCGTGTATTTATGTGGTTGTATCAAAGCTCCTCTGTGTTTCAAAGCCTTCATTTATGCTGGCCTGTTTTGTTATCCTAGTGTTCGTTCTTACTAGCGTCTTTGTTATAGCTTGCTTCCCCTGTCTGCCTTCGTGTGTCTTTACTAACCTTCGTTTATCCTAGCCCTTGGTTTATTTATGATGTATCCCCGAAATCTCCGTATTGTCTCTTTGACCCTGGACTACCCTAACGACTACGACTTTGGATTTGCCCCTAATAAATTTTGGTCTTCTCTGCACATGCGTCCTTAGAGCTCACCGTTACAATATATATAATCATAATCATAGTATACATTGTAGTATATATTAATATATAATGTGTTATTTCACGGGTTCTTCATCCTTTTAATTGCTTCTGAAGGTGAAACCAGTTTTCTTGATATGTATACATACTTTATAAGTCTCCTGTCTGAAATATCCTGTTTTTGTTCCATACTACAGTTTTACATTTTGCTACCTCTTACCTTTACTACAGTACACTTACAGAATACACAGTACATGAGAGTGAATGAGCATCTAATAATGAATGTGTGTAAAGAACATCAGCAGTGGTAGATTGTGATGACCTTTAGATAAATGAAGGCATTGTTTATATGTACTCATCAATTCACCATCAAAGAACAATCTATGAACTATAAAAACCCCAGTTAATACAAGACAGCTGCTAAGCTTTTTAAAAAATAGCTTAATAAAAAGCACATACCTTCACTGAAGTCTTCACAAAATGTTAAACTTCAAGGTTTAATAACTAGAGTTAGTTTGTGGCTGTTTGAGAAAAAGGGACACCTTTTATAGGTACAGGCCTTCAAACCGAAGAGGAGGAGTTAACAGTTTCCAAATGATTCAAACCTTCTACAGATATGGCTGTGTGCTTGTGTGTGTGTGTGTGTGTGTGTGTGTGTGTGTGTGTGTCTGTGCTTTTGTATATTTAAATGAATTGATAAATAGTTATGTAAATGATTTTAACTTAATAATAAATACAAATATTAACAATATCCATTTCCATTTCAATAAGTTGTTTAAACTTAGATTTTATTAATTAAACAATATAATAAAGCATTTCATTAATTATTTATTGCTTCAATAATAATTTCCTAATGATTTGTCTTTGCATATTTCTATACTAATTTTATGCAAAAATATATTCCAAATATGAATCCAAACATATAAATGTTTTTTATGTTTATTAATGTCCATGTTAAGTGTGTTAAGTGTGTTAAGTGTATAATGGCAGGGCCTATATTCAGTCATAAACAGGATTTGATTTGTGGCCCCACCACCCTGACACCTCCACTACTACTGATTATTATCAGTGCCTGATCATTCACATGCTGTCAGTCTAGCTCAACAATAATTAAAATCAATAACTTCTAGAAACAATACCTCCCTCATTAAAGTTTCCATCTTATATAAATATGTTTGAAATAAATAAAAAATTGATAATATTATATAAAGCAGATCATCTGAAGCACAAAAACAGTTCAGCTTGCAAAGTTCCTGCTACAATAATGACCTTTAGGTGGGTAATGCAGGGTGCATTTTTTACTTTTCTTCTGTTTTGTTCAGAAAGGCTCACATGGTTCTCAGCCATCCAGTTGAAGCAGGAACCTCTTATAAGCAGGTCATTTTAAACCTTTCTGCAGAAAATCTTCATTTAAAGATCAAAGCATCTATTATGATTTCTGCACTGTAACTTGTTTACCTTATTTCCTCAATTCATGGTAGTTAATGTAGTCAGGTACAGGATACATTCATAGGACTACTTAGCCTCAAGTTCCAGGTGACAGTTTGATAGTGAATAGCAGAGGGAAAGATAAGAGTCACTAATAAAACAGAGTGTCTTTCCAGTGACTCAAGAAGTATGGGAAAATCTGACAGCAATGATAAACTGCTAGTCTATCTTATCACATCACTGATTTCAGATTGTAGCCTCAAGTTCCAGGTGGCAGTTGAACTGTAAATAGCAGAGGTATACACCATTCCTTTCTGGGGAAAAACAAAACAAAACAAAAATGTGTCACTAATAAAACAAAGGGTGTCTTTCCAGTGAAGGTAATTATTCATTTTGTTCTGTATTGACTGGTGTCAGCTGGATATGGAAAGTCAATAATGTTATATTATTTACACTGTTACAAAGTTCAGAAATTAGATGATTTGTATTATATTTGGGAATTTAATTAAGTTTATCAATAACTAAGTAAATAAACAATTTAATATATTACACAGAACATCCAAAAAAGGCAATTTGTAAGGCCTGCCTAGCCTCATTTTTAAATGATGTGCAGTAGTTTATCTGGGGTAATTATCTGCACTAACATATGTGAAAAAATAATATACAGTATTCAATTAAAATATTATATATGTATAATATATATGTATAATAATGGGTCACAGCCCCTATCACCTTGGTGTTAACTTTCCAGATCTTCTCTTTTAGTCATTGGTATATATTTCCAATTTCTCATATTTCTTTCTTTGTATGTTTACATAATTTGTGACTTATGTGTCTATTACCACTGCTGTTTTCTGCATCTTGTCTATGATCACAACGGTTGGTTGTCATACAGGATCTGGTTTTCTGGTTTTGTTTGGGAGGTTTTAGTTTGGTTTTCCCCAGTGCATCGGGGTTGCCATTTCTTCCCATGGCATCCTTTGTTCTCCTTTTTTCCAAGCTTGGCGTGGTGTTTAGTTTTTCCTCTTATTTGACCTGATCTAATATCTAACTGTTCTGCACATGGGTCCACCATCATTAGAGTGTGGTTGCTCACCCAGACTCCCTCAATAGAGTGAAATATTTATTAACGTAAAACATGAACAACAATGGTGGCACTCACACATAACACTAGTGACAGATATAATGATACATTTAACTAAACAAAGGTTACAAAACATTGAACAAAAGCTAGACTTGTTTAAACAGACTTCACCATCAATGACCAACACAATGAACACACTAGCAGAGGTTTAAATAGACACATGACCCATGCAGGTGCGTGCAATCATAGAGGACATGGTTACAAATGATGGTGAACCCCCTGCACACGACAGTCTGTACTGGGAGACTCGTGGGGGGGAGCATCCCATGACGTGTATAGATAGTAGCTGTGCAAGTAGCTGTGTAAGAAGTGAGGGTAGTGTTTTGTATGTCCTAGTATATATTTTTTTTTCTTTAAATTTTTTTTTTTATTGTTTTGACCTGGGTCACAATTACACCAGTGTGTTTATTTGTCTGTAAATAATAACCTCTGTATTATACACAAATACACCAAACAAAGAGATTACCATTTGTGCTTCTGTTTCTTTTTAATACATATTACCAGTTATGTTAGCCATTCCATTAGCCGTTTATCATTCCTTTCCTTTGTCAAGTTATTTTCTTTGACAATAACTCTAAACATGACCAAACATACCAAAATAACTGACAACCTAGGGAACAAAACACAGGGCTTAAATAAACAAGACAATTAAAGACTAATCAAACACAGGTGAACAGCGAAAACCAAAACAAGGAGTGGACTAGAGTGAACAGACAGGGGGTGGAGAAAAACAAACAAACAAGGAACGGAACAAGGAAATAAAGGAAAATAAACATGACAGGGAAACTATGAAAACAGGGACACCAAGAGGGTGGCCAAATTTGACACATGGGGTTCTGCAGAATGAGGAAATCCAGTCTAAATAGAAATGAGAAGCAGGAGGTGCTTACCCTGCTGCACCTATGAAGTTGTCAGGTTCACTGGAAAGACGTCCTATTTTTCTGATGCATGTTCTCTTTCCCCAAATGGAAAAGTTGCATAACTCTGAAATCCTCCACTTGGAAAATTGGGCAATGTAAGCTTGCAAACGTACTCTGTATCTGTCTAGAGTTAACTACTAAGAATTGAAGAAATAAGGTAAACCCTGACGATAAATTAAAATACAAAGGTGTCTGCCTTTTTGAAAAATTATTTTAGCTATGCCGATCCTTCCTACCAGAGAATGAATTCATTTTCTATGTTTTCGGAAGGACATGCTGCTCAGGACCTTGTGGGATACTTGGATATAAACTTCCCAATTGAATGTTGTCAGCTGAAAGTCAGTAATATCATATAATCTACACTGTTAGGAAGTTCAGAAAGTAGATGATTTGTATTATATTTACAAAATTAATTAAGTTTGTTAATAACTAAGTAATAAACAATTTAATTTATTACATAAAAAATCTGAAATAGACAATTTGTAAGGCCTGGGCAATCAAATTTTTAAATCAAGTGTAATGGCCCAAGTGGTACAGGGCAAGGAGCAGGACATACAGAATCGCTTGACAGAGACAGACCTTTATTGACAACATCGGCACTCATTCCTTTCCTATAATAGAAGTGGTGAACACAAACACAGGCACTGAGATGGTGAACAGAGGCACAAATAGGACTCGAACAGGAGCAATGACTGACAATAATGCACACAGTGACAAGGGTTTAAATACAACAAACATGACAAGACTAAACTGATGCAGGTGTGAGCTTAACAATGTAGGCGTGGTTACAAACATTACAAAGTTAACGAAGAACTCCCACTCCCACTGCACTCGGTGGGCATACCATGTGACCAGTGGAAGGGGAGCATTCTGTGACATCAAGTGCAGGACATTAAGAGAGTAATCATAAATAATTCATAATTAATTATTGTAGCATAAAGTGTTCAGCTCTTTCAGCACATAGTAAATCACACTAATTGTTGTATATACATCTGTTTCATAATTACATGGGAATTACACTGAAACTATAACCAGTCTGTGAATTACAATCATCCAGTGTTATACTGCTGAATTTATATATAGCCTAACCTACATACTGGTGTTGGTATTACATTTACCAGACACGCTTAACCAGAGCAACAAACAATTTCAAGCATGTTACAGTGAAAAGAGAATGTAATGTTAGAAGTCTTGCCCAAAGACTCTTACTACATCAGGCACTTGCTCAGTTTGGGTTTAAGCCCCAGTCCCCCACAGAAGAGGACATGTTGTTACCCACTACACTGCGCCAACCATGCTATCCATGTGTAGATAATGTAAATAAACTGGGATTAAATACAATCACGGAGAGATCATGCCATATGTCACCTGGTTACAAGACACACATATGGTAAACATTAGGGATGGAGCCCAGCACCTGCAGAAAATATTTAAGGGGAGGGCCATATGGGGCCAGTGAAAATCTCAGGGTGGCACACTAACGAAGCGATACAGCACAGAGGAACTACAAAGGTAAAGACACTATATTATAGTGTTTTTATAAATTACATACTGTTAAACTCTTTAAATGTTCTCTTGTAAATATCACATTATAATATTCACATGAGATCAGCCAAGGAATTGATAATTATCTTATCAAATTTAAATGCAACTTCATCAATAAATAAAGAGGGTGGGGTAATAATATTAATAATTTTTAACTGAGAACAAAGGTTTAATTTATGTCGAGCACATTATATTTTTTACAAGTATATTCCATCATTTGAATCAAGTGTCTAATGCACTCATTATTCCCCACTTACATACATACATGCTCTGTAAAGTTTTAACTCTCCACACACCACATTAGCACCTGCTACCAATTACTGTTTTGCAATAACATATTGCAATATTGCACCTTATGACTGCTGCTCCTTGCCCCTTTGCACAATATGCTCAAGCAACTATTTAAATTTACAGGTACCTTTATTTTGTTAGTTTATTCATTGTTGTCTCACTGGTCAGTTTCTAGTTTTGTATTTCCTTGATTTTCTTTCTGGTGTATGGAGGATAAGCAAAGTTTGTTTATGCTGTGCATATGGCAATAAACTCTTGAACTACTGTAACTTGGCAAGTTAAATGTTACTAATGGGGTGGGGCTTGCATTTTCAATATATGTATGTAAGTGAGAAAGTATAGATACATGCTACAAAAATTGTATAAAGCTACACTAACCAAATAGAACTGTAAATGTAATGGCAGTAAAAAATTTACAGGAATATCTGACCAATTGCACAGTAAAAATGGTTGCTACTTTGTAAAAAGCAACAATTTGGATATATGAATTTTAATATGTTTATTTCATTTTGTTTTTCATCAAAAAATTAGATGTGCTGGATGGCTTGATAGAATGTTTGCCTCTTGGTGTGAGGGTCCCAGCTTTGAGTTCCATGTTCTCCCTGGATCTGTGTGGGTTTACTCCTCTGGGGGCTCTGGTTTCCTCCCACAGTCCAAAAACATGGAGGTTAGGTTAATTGGCTACCCTAATAAAATTGTCCTTGTGCAAATATGTGTCTCTGTGTACCCAGTGATGGTTACCCTTCTAAAATTGTGCTAGGATGGTGCTCTGTCCTGGGTGTTGTCCTCTCTCCCTGCACCTGATTCAGTCCCCGAGGAGGCTGACGTTTCTGGTTTAGAGTATGCAGTTGGCTGCTGCTTCTAACTGCTGCATGACTGGATGTAAAAGCTGTGTGTGATTATTGAAATGTGGCCTTGGGATCCTTAAAATGTGCTATATAAGTCTAACTTCATTCATTTTTTGGACATATTCTGGTTGAGTCTTCAAAAGTCTTCACTGTCTTGTTTTTGTTGTGTACTTGTATATAGCTGAAATGACAATAAAACCACTTTGAACTTTGAACTTGAACTTTGAAAAATGCTCTGTTTCCATGGAAACAGACTGTTTTGCCCAGAGCCAATGAGAGAGAGTTCTCTCTGCCGCTCTGGTTTACCCTAAACAGAGTGGTGGGATCATTGGAAGCAGCATGTGTGCAGCTGATGGTACTTTTAATGAGCTACAGTAGAAATGGAAATCACCAGAAACTGAACTTATTTCTTAGAAGTAAAATGATAGGTCATGATTTACTAAATGCTGTTTTCTGTATAGCTGGCCATGTGTGCATGGTACTGAAGCAAACACATACACAGTTTCACTATGTCTGTCAGGTTGTCATTGCTATATTTAGCACTAAAGGTAAATTCCCAACCTGTGGAAGCATTATCAGTTGCAGGAAGGGCAGTGGGGTGGCCAATAGGTTTAGCATGGTGTCTTTCATTTATCCTTCCCAATTTTATCCCATTAGTTCAGTTCCTTTTCTGGTTGTTGTCCACTGTACTGCACTGTGTAACGTGAAGTGGCCCGAGTGCCGCAGGGCGAGGGGCAGGATGCACAGACTCCAAAGTCTGGGACGTACATTTATTAACATTTAAACATAAAACACTAACAGCACTCACAAGAATTATACATGATTAACACAAACAAGAAATGGCTGACATTAAACAAACACAGTTAATAATAACGAAAACATGTAACATTACTATGAAACATTAACACAGTACAACCACACTCTACATCAATAATGACCAATGATGCTGCATGGGTTTACATACACATAGACAAATGAGGTGCAGGTGTGTGCAGGCGCGGCCACAAATGAAGGTCCTCCCACTGCATGTGGCTGCCCAAACCACGTGCTTCACGGGAGGCGAGCATTCCGTGACATGCTGTTTCAATAAAGAACAGTTTCCTTGCAATTTCCTGGCATTTCTTGGTTCTTTTTCCACACAGTTGGTTCCATCTATGCACAAATTGTTGTTTTCAGTGTTCAGAAGTCATTGTTGCTTTCACTGTCAAAGCCAAGTTGATGCACAGTTTTGGTTTCAAGACATAAAATTTATAAAGATTTTATATTTGTGATCTGGTCATTAAAACTGCACATGCTGATTGTCATGGTTTTGTGCTCTAGAATTAGAAGATTGAACTGTCTGAAAAGGATTTCCCCATCAACTCTGGTCCAAAGGGAAACCAGGAAGAGTAAGAAGAGTGATGATGGCAGTATCATGGGAGTTCCTGTAGGTCGCACTCTTGCTCTATCTTATTGGCCAAACAGCAGAAATCAGTAAGATATTTGGCAGCCAAAGCAGACACAAGCAGACTCAAGTGCTTGTTTCTTTGATTCTTTTTCTGTTTAAATACTATTGTACAGAATATAGTTAAAATCTAACATGACAGTCATGTTGTTTGACCAAACCCCCCACAAAGCTTGAGGCATGGGACTGGGAGGAACTGGGGTCTGATGTAGCCTCACTGCACAGACTGAAGGGACTGGCTCAGCACATCACCCATCACACCATCAGAACAGAGGGAGAAGACGGTCATAAGTAAGTAGTGTGACCAATACTGCAACCATAGATAAAAACTACATATTGTGTAGGAGAAATTTACAAAAATATGTGAAACCTTAGAAGAAATTAAATTAATTTATTGTTACTTAGAATGACAAAAATATATGCAGTGAAGGAACGTATTGGAAGAAATGTAGTTTGATTCTATAAAAACACAATATAGCTGGCCTCTTCCACAGGCATATGGATTACCACATGTCTGGCTTTCTATTGCTGTGAACATGGTATCATCAGTTTGGATTAGTTTTCTGTTGGGAAAGAAAGAAAAGTGATAGAAAATGTGCAACACATGAAAGTCCAACAGACATTATATTTGCTTTATTTAACTGCTATTTGACTGTGCAATTCATTCTCATTCCCAACTCATCATATGTTAAAGCTTGGTGTGATGATGACCCTGATAAAGCTGCAATGACCTCCAACCGACTCTACACACACAAACACATACAGAGACACTCACTAGAAGAGTGAGAAAAGTGGACAGATCAGCACTAGGCCTGACATTTACATTTACATTTACGGCATTTAGCAGACGCTCTTATCCAGAGCGACTTACAAAAGTGCTTTGTAATTTACTCATAGAATATATCCAAGTACAGTATAGTGGGCTAGAATTAAACATACCAATGAACTAGAATACTGTAGAATACAGGGATGAATGCTGATACCTAGAAGTGCAAAATACATAAGGTCTATCTTAAACAATGATAAGTGCTATAAACTATAAGTGCTAGAGTTTGTTAAAAAGCATAAATAATGCCCTACAATAAGTACTAAATTAGTCAGTCAATAAGGTCTTCAGTCTGCATTTGAAGACTGCAAGGGACTCTGCTGTCCGGACAGCGAGTTCATTCCACCATCTTGGAGCCAGGACAGAAAACAGTCTCGATGCTTGTCGTCCATGAAACCTGAAGCAAGGTATTTCAAGCCGAGCCGTACTTGAGGTTTGAAGTACTCGAGGTACAGATCGGGCTTTGACCACTGACCTCATGTATGAAGGGGCTGGTCCATTTTTGGCTTTGTAGGCAAGCGTCAAGGCTTTAAATCTGATGCGTGCAGCTACAGGGAGCCAATGAAGGGAGCGCAGCAGTGGAGTAATGTGTGAACTTCGGAAGATTGAAGACCAGTCATGCTGCTGCATTCTGGACAAGTTGTAGAGCTTTGATGGCTCTTAGAGGAAGACCAACAAGTAGTGAGTTGCAGTAGTCTAGCTTTGAGATCACAAGAGACTGCACAAGCACCTGGGTAGCTTCCTGCAAACGAAAGGGTCGAATCCTTCATATGTTACAAAGGAGGAATCTGCAAGACTGGGTTAGATTAGAAACATGAGTTGAGAACGAAAACTGGTTGTCCAAAGTTACTCCCAGGCTATGGGCAGCTTCGGATGGTGATACCAGGGAGTTCTCAAAGGAAACAGTAAGGTTGTGGTAAGGGTTGAGAGTACCTGGGATGAACAAAAGCTCAGTTTCACTGTGGTTGAGCTTCATCAAGTGGTGGGCTGTCATCCATGATGCGATGTCAGTCAAGCATGCCAAGATACGTCTGGAGACCTGCATGTCAGAGGGTGGAAAAGAAATAAATAATTGAGTGTCCTCTGCATAGCAGTGGTAGGAGAAACCATGAGACGATATTACATCACCAAGAGAACGTGTATACAAAGAGAAGAGAAGAGGGCCCAATACTGAGCCTTGTGGAACACCAGTGGAGAGTCTACACGGTTTGGATGTGGATCCTCTCCATGTCACCTGATAGGACCATCCATCCAGATAGGACTGAAACCATCTCCAAGCAGAGCCAGTCACACCAAGCCTGGAAAGAACAGAGATAAGAATGTTGTGGTTCACTGTGTCAAAGGCTGCTGAAAGGTCTAGAAGAATCAAAACAGATGACTATTTGGCAGCTTTAGTGGCATGAAGTTTCTCAGTCACTGCTATGAGGGCTGCTTCTGTAGAATGTGCCAGTTTGTGGCCAGACTGATTGGGATCATGCAGCTGGTTCTGGGTGACAAAAAGAGATAATTGATTATAAACTACTCGTTCAAGTGCTTTTGAGAGGAAAGAGAGAAGTGATACCGGTCTGTAGTTGGTAATGCTGGAGCTGTCAAGCGTGGCCTTCTTGAGGAATGGTACCACCATGGCACTTTTGAATGCAGTAGGCAAGTATCCAGAAGATAAGGAGTTGTTGATGACAGAGATAAAAGGAAGCAGATCTCTTGCGATTGTCTGGAACAGAGCGGAAGGAATTGGATCCAGCAGACATGTCATCAGATTGCTGGAAGTCAGGAGTTGAAGAATTTCATCTGTGGAGAGAGGAGAAAAAGAAGTCAGAGAGTTGGATGTTGGGGAATGCACATTGGTTGGAGGAGTGGGAACAGAGGAAAAGGACTGGCAGATTGCTGCAACCTTCTCCTTAAAGAAGGTGATAAAATCCTTGAGAGTAAGAGATGAGGTAGGAGGGGGAGGGGGAGGATTAAGGAGAGAAGAAAAATAGTGAAGAGCTTGCATGGATCAGATGATGATCATTTGAATTTCTCTCTGTAGTAGGATGACTTTGCAGATGTTACTTCCAGTGAGAACTTGGAAAGGAGAGACTTGTATGAGCTAAGGTCTGAATCTACATGAGATTTCCTCTACCACCTCTCTGCAGTCCTTAGTTCTCTCCTGTGGCAGCAAAATGTTTCTGTTAGCCAGGGGGCAGGTGGGGAGGACTTAGCAGGTCTAGAGGAGAGAAGGTACAGAAGATTAATTGATGAGGAGAGCGTAGAAATGAAAGTATTTGTAACTGTATCCAAAGAGAGAGAGGGTAGAGAGTCAGGGTGAGGAAGGATGGACAAAATAGTAAAAGTAAGGGAAGAGGGAAATATGGAGTGCAGATTGCGACAGAGGGAGGAGGAACATGTTGGAGAGGCCTGGATGGAAAGAGAAGGCAGGGAGAGAGAGAAGGATAGAAAGTGATGGTCCAAAAGGTGGAGGGGTGTGACTGCGATGTCTGATGTTGTGGTGGTATGGGTGAGGATCAGGTCCAGAACATTGCCTGCTTTGTGAGTCGGAGGTGAGTGGCTGAGGGTGAGGTCAAATGCTGTCAACAGCGTAAGGATGCAGGAGGAATGCAGCTTGCCTGATGGAAGGTTGAAGTCACCAAGGAGAATCAGTGTATTTCCTTCAATGGGGAATTGATGCAGGAGGATGTTGAGCTCATCAATGAAGTGATCTAGGAAACCTGGAGGCCAGTAGATGACGATAAAAAGTTTGGTGGGGAAAGACACTGTAAAAGCATGATATTCAAAAGGCAAGATGGAAAGTTTAGAGAAGGAGTGAAACGCCACTCTCGAGACATTGATGCTTTCTCTCTGCCATATTATAGCTGAATTGTATTTAATTTTATTTTGCATAGCTCAGTTTATACATGTTTTGTTTAATCCTATATTCATTAGTGTTGTTTCAATATTACTGGTATTGTATCTTCATTATTTCTCTTATGATCTGTTGTTAGTGGACCCCTTTGAAAATTAGACAAAAGTATTCTCTCCTTAATAAAGAAGCAATCAGTCAAAAAATATAATATTTTAATAATAATAATAACAATAAGTAATTATTTCACAATATTTCTATAAAATGTAGCTCACATGAGATGAAGAATCAGATGACTTTGTTGCCCCCAAATGAACCAGTCTATGCTCCACAGAGCAGGCCCCCCACATAGAGGAGGCCATGTTTAAAATAAATTTAGTACAGAGTCCCTGATGCATCCAGGCCACCAGGTGTCGGTATAAGGACTGTTTCGTAATGTGAAAAAGAATCACTGAAATAATGATTTATAGTAACTTTAGTAAAGCTGAACTTTATTTAATTCAAAACAAAGACAGTAATTACAAAACTCTCTCTCTCTCTCTCTCTCTCTCTCTCTCTCTCACACACACACACACACACACACATTCTCTTTTACTCTGCCTTACTTATTTAGGTGACTTTTATTTTCTTTTTTAAACATACTTTAAACACACATTGTAGTCACTCCTCCCTTCTTATCTTACACCTGAACCTTATCATTCACATGTTTGTATGTATGTATATAAATCCTTGTGTGTGTGGATTTTCACTGATTGTATTTAGAAGCTTTACTTATGTTGCCTGTAACACCACATTCAGTTTCACATCCTCTTGCCATCCCCCATCCTTTAATTAATGTGCCTGTAATGACATGTTCAGTTTCATGTTATAATGTCACTCCCCCCATCTGAGCCTGGTCATTTGGACTTGTAACAGTATATGACAGGTTTCACTGAGGCCCCTTCCATATTCTCTAACCCAGTGACAGCATTTTGTGTGCACTGTTGCGTAGGAGATATAGGTCTCCACTGAGGATCACCTGTACCTGACTGTACTGTCTGGCTCCCTGAAGGTTCCATGTCTGATGTATCATCATCAGAATGACAGAACAACAGAACACACAATTTCCACATCTTCCTGACACTGTGCACTTTATTTATGACTGAGTTTTATTTATGATAATAAACCATCACAAATGCAGCAAAGATTTAACACACATATTTTTAAAATCAGTTAAACTAAACAACTCTGCTCCTCTATAATCAATTAAACTGAAGAAACTCTGTTGCTCAATTGAGGGAGTTATAGACAAATGTTCTAGAATTCTATAGCAATACATATGCACCTAAATATCCATACATGAAAGATTTGATTGTGTAGTAGTATTCATATATGTATGTTAGTTACTTAAAAGCAATAATAACTTGTATTCCCTTTACCAACAATAAGAAGTTGAATACCTTATCCTAGAGTTTATGGTGAAAGAGAAACCAGAAAATAATTTAAAGATAATCTATTTAATCAGACACATGTTTATGGTCACAATTTGATTGATTAACACATCTCTTGTTGAATATCCAGTTACAAATGTATATACTGTCACATTCTGTAAAATCATGTTCAGCCTGGTTATGGATTTCTTAAATGGGTTTCTTGTCTAATTCTCCTTTCTTTGAATGACTTCTTCAATCTCCTTCAGGAGTTTCTCCTTTGTGTTTTTAATGTTTAGACCAGCTTTCTCCAAAAGATTACTGATCATATCCTCACTGTAAGCCAACTGAAAGGTTGTGTATTTGTTTTCCCACATCTTAACTTCACCTGAGGAAACACAGACATTGATCATGTATAACTCTGCTGTCTTTGTTACTTCATTTCAGGATTTGAGGAAGATGTGGTTTGTGCTCATGACTTGCATGCACAGTGAAGCTAGTTACACTTCTAAAGGTTTGTTTACTGTATATTATAATTACCTTTACAGTTCATAGCATTAAAAAGAGGCATGTGAATCACAACTGGAGCATTGGGGTTGTTCTTAAACACATAGAAGTCCTCTAGTTCTTCAGTATTCCCTGGGTGTTCAACTGTAGGGAACGGGATCTGAAGAACTTTACTCATTTGAGCAACTTGATCCACTGTCTATAAGAGGAAAAATCAGAATGTTCTTAATTAGCTATGTGTGGCTACAATAATAGTTATAATTTAAACCATAAAAAATTAAGCACAGTTAAAATGTTTGTGATATTGCTTTATATATTTATTGTTAAATAAATTCCTAAACATTTTCCTCAAAAAATGCAAAGATCTGTGAATATGCATTAATAAACCAATTACAAATGCCCACTTCCAAAATGTGAGTACGGTATGCTTGCTTGAACACATTGTCTACTACACTATTATAAAACACCAAATATTGTCATCACATGAATAGACAGCTAGGTAAGTGCTGGTGAATTAGCTCACATGTTTCAGGTAGACACCAGTGGGATTTCAGTAGGCTCTCTGAGTCTAAATTTGCATTATCTCAGCAATTTATATGATTAGCACTAGCTAGTATTGTCAAAGTAATAAAGATTTTGCCACAATCATTTTTGTTTGTTCATTGATTTCATTTTTATCAGGGACAGTGCAAATTCATCATCATAAAGCAAATGCACTAGCATTATTCAACTGGCTTATGAGCTTCAGTCCCTGCGGCGGATACACAACACACAAGTTCAAATACGCAGCATACATACAAACAGCAATAGAAAGGCAAAAAGATTCACAAAGGCATTTGAAGATTCACAACAGCAGTCACAAAGGAGGTGAAAAAGGTATCCACACACCATAAGCAACCAAGATTAGCGCTAACAAAGGGGTATTGATACGCACAATCATTGGAACAAAGTAACTACTAACAGGTGAAGCGCGGAACACTGATAACAAGGGGGGGGCGTGGCCACATGCAGTGGAAGGAACATAAACAGAGAGAACAAACAGAAAGAACAAAGAGAAGGAATATAAACAGAAAGTTAATGGAGACATGTTGGACAAGGGGTAGAGGACTATGACACTTTTAATGTTATAAACCTGTTCTGGCAAAGCATTTGTATAATTTGAGAAAGATGACTGACAAAAAATTATTCCTAAATGGAACAACAAAACTGCCTCTCAAGGAAGATCTGATGACTCATCTTAATAAAGTCTACAATCTTAAAAACAACACAAGCATTTATTAAATCTATCATTGTTTCCAGCTCAAAGGATTGTATATGGGGATGTTAGATTTGAAGTTTTTAATATAACATATATAAACAGACCTTATTAAACAGACCTTATTATATAGATTATATAATAATTTATATAATAAGGTCTGTTTACAGACTCCTGTACTGCTGTGCTATTAGCTTGGCCAGATGGTCAGTCAGTACATTAGACAAGGAAGAAGCCTTGCATGAAAATCTAATTTTGCTGTCTCTGTAGCTAAACTGCTTCTTAAAAACTTCAAAATAATCTAGATTAGACATATACATTAATCCGTTGAATCACTTATTCCAGTTCAGGTGTGTGGGGGACCAGAGCCTATCCCAGCAGCACAGGGCAGGAGCTGACCCAGAACAGAGCAGCAGAACATCACAGGGCAGGATTCAACCCAAAGCAGGACACCAGTTCATCACAAGTCGGCACACTCACACCATTCCAATTATTGTGAAAAATCCATCATACCCAGACCCATAGTTAGCCATCCAAGAAGTGTATTTTTGAGTGTAGGGAATCTTTAATATTACACGTTCTGTGTGTGTCTGTGTGTTTGTGTTGTGTTACCTCAAACTGAACTCCAGAATTAAAGTCAAGGGAAATGATGAGGTCAACGTTTCGCTCCTTTCGCAGTATGGACAAATAAGGTGAGTTGATTAACAGACCAGTGTCCTCATATTGTCTTGTCTTTGACTTAAGGATGCTGGTGTGAACGTCATCAGCTGATAATGAAAAATAGACAATATTCAGTTCCTTTTCTATTACTTCTGCTGCATTAGGAATTAAAGTTTTCTAGGATGTTTACAATGTTGTTAGAATGTCCAAAGTGTGTGTGTGTGTGTGTGTGTGTGTGTAACAATAAATTATCTAGATTGGATTGTTTAGAGCAATAAATAAATTGGATAGAGCAATAACTAAATGTTATGCCATGTTTAGAAAGAACATGTGAGACACTGGAAAATGTAAATGTATGTAAATATTCATAAGGCTCACACAAGGCCAACATAATACTCTTAGGCCAAAGGGAAGGCTAGAAACAGATCTAGAATGATCTTAAAATGTATTATTTAAACTTTTATAAAGCAGATATCAGCCTTGGGTTTTGCATTGCCACTTCAAATTATGAAGTATTTGAGAACTGATGGCACTATCTAATAATTCTAGAGCAATTGCGGACAAGCAGGACACCAAGAAAGCTAGCATTGTTAGTTGGAGACAATCTAAACTAGCAGAACCTGCTGCAATGTACGCTAATGTGATTATTAATTAAGTTAAGGAGCCATGTTTATTGGCTACTATGCAACATTGGTTGGAGAAAGTGGAGGAAATCAAGCAAGTCAGTAAGGTGCTGGTGAGTCTGCATGTAGATATGACAGACAGCAATGGTAGCAATGTTGGGCTACAAATGAATGTGGAAGGGTTAAAGTGGTTAGATGTATTCTAAATGAGGATCTCAGAGATTAAAGTGTTATAGTTACTTCCATTTTGGGTTTTTGTGCCTCTTTGCTTTCAGTTTTGTGTTGGAGGTCCTACAGGAGATGGCGCTGCTACAAGAGCAATAACAAGTGGCTAGTTCGTCATGTGGCCAGTCGAGAGCTGATTGATCTACAGTGTCATTAGCAATTGCTTAAATACACTTGTTGAGAATGTGATGTTGCCCCATTATGTATTGAGCGGTAGACTATGTGGTCACGGTAAATGCAGGACTTCTAAATAGGTTCTTTTAAGAGGGCCTTATGAGACATCCAATTGCTTTGTAAGCTTTGAGAAGTGCTTAGGTGTTATGCCTAGAGTACTATGAGAAGTACTGATTTTCCACCTGTCGTATGTGCCTAGGAGTGTAAGGGTGTACAGAAATATATATTTTGTTGTTTATTCATATGTTCTTTCTTTTAGAGCTGTAGGAGTGGGTGTTATTTTCTTTTGCCCTTTTTCTCCTATTTTTGATATTAAGTGGTTAGTGAAGTTTTGTTGTAATTTCTATTTATTTATTTATTTCTTATGGAAGTGAGTTTCCAGAGGGTTGTTTAGTGTTTTGTTTGTTATGTTGACCTACGCCCACCCTGATGTTATGCTCCCGATATTGGGTGTTTGATTAAATAAATAAGTATAATGATAAAGTGGTTAATTCTATTACAAATCTTGCATCTCTGTGTGCTTTCCTTTACAGTACATTAGGGTTGTAACAAAAGAATAAAACAGCTCCATGTGCGAACCAGTAGAGGACATTACAAAATGTGAGTAACTAACTGAGGCAGATGTACTGTGGACTCTAAGCAGAGAGACTGTCAAACAGTGAAGCAGTCAAAATAACTGCAATCAGTTAAGGTTTTACCATTCAATAAAATAACACTTTTGCATTAGTACAAAGTCTGGCAAGATGTGCATTCTATTTTGTTATGGACATGTTGCAACTGGAAGTTTAAAAATGCTTAAGCATAATGTAACAACAAACACTAAATTGACTAATTTCGTCAACCTCCTACTGCACTTGTGCCCTCTATGCAGATCTGGCATAGTAAAATAAATCACTTAATAGCAGTGAAGGTTCTTAAAATACAGTACATTTATCAACATAAAATGTCTTATGACTAATATAAGTACTTGCTTACTGATATTGCGCATCTACATGCAACTGTTCACAAGAAATCCCATGCTGAATACACTGTGTTTTTTTGGTCAAGTCGCACAACAATCTTTTTTCTGTCATTTTGTGAAATGGCCTTGTAAAACATGCTTCTGGTATGACTCCAAATTTTGTCATAGAAAATGAAATTACCATCAAAGCAACTGTGTGCCATGTTTAAATAGTATATAGAATCTTAGAAAAGTTCTTTATTTGCTTGCTCACATCTTTGTACAAAAATGTGTTCTTTCTTTTGTAACCTAAGATAAAGAGCTATTTTCTTTGAGTTACACTAACCGGGAACCAAGGTGCTGGGGGCTACAAAATTACTTCACAAGTGGAAATCAAGGTAAATATTGGTAGTTCTGGTTGATTAGTTCGATGTTGTAGTGTTCTCTGATCTTGGCATTTTGGTTGCAGACGTTTCATCAGCAGATGAGGTGACAATTTCAGTGCGAGCATCATACTGTGTTTGGCCTGTGAGTTTTGTCATAATATTTGTTTGTTCATGGGCCTTGTTTGATCCTTGAATGCCATTGGTTGTTTTTCTAGACGTTGATTGGTTATTCAACTGGGTTTAAAGCCAGATCTGGGTCGCAGCTTGTAGGCTGGTTTCTGATTGGTTAGTTGATTTGATGTAGTGCCATGATTTGTTCCATCATCTTCAGGCGGTGCACTGGTTGGTGGGAGGCTAAATGCTTGTTGTTGTGTAGGACAACGGGCTGCATTTCTTTCATTGGGCTGAGTATTAGTTGGTTGATTGACTGATCATTTTGCTCTGACCCATGTATCAATGTTTGTTCTGGTTCTTGTGTCCAACCTTGATTAATTGGTTGGGTTGCCATTCTGACTGTCTCACTGTCTTCTGGTCCAGTTTCTTGGTTGGTCCTCTTTTGGCTGCTCATGTCCCTCTTCCGTATTGGGAAATATAGATGGTCTAGTTCAATGTGCTTGTTCACGAACTTATCCATAGAGTACCATGTTTGACCCAAATGTCTACTTCAATTTGATTTCTGAATGATTATTGTGCTACGATACACCGATTTAACAATAGAGAAGTGTTTCTGAAGGGTAATCCACATAACCAGATTATATAAAGGAATGAACAGACTAAAAATGGAGAAGTGATTCTGAAGGGTAATCCACATAACCAGATTACACAAAGACACAAGCAGACTAAACAATAGAGAAGTGTTTCTGAAGGGTAATGTAATATTATTGTCATTAATGTGATTGATAGTTAGTGAGCCACAACTAAAAGAAATGAAACACCAATTAATGTAAAGACAGACACAGAATAAACAAACGGGAAGAGCAAGGAGCAAAAACAGATTATCAAGATTGGAAGGTATAAAACTAAAATACAATGACTGATGAACCAAGGAAAGAAAACAAGAATACAGAATGTTTAGGGGAAGATGAGACACAGGTGATCACTTAAACTTTCATCAATCATACAATATGAAACATTATATTCAATCATATAAACAAAAAACTTTTTTAAAAGTGTTTCATAACCAAAATAGAATACTAGATTTTTATTTCCTACCTTTCATCTTATAGAGAAAGTTGTATGTTGTTCCCCAGTCCCACTGAGAAACTTTCTCTATGCACTTAGCAATGACTTTCCAAAAATCTGACAAGATAAAATTAAAGCATACGATTAAAGCACTGCCATCTGATTTTAGTTCTGGCTTTCAAAAGGAAGAGATTACCAGTGGAAATTGGGGGAAAATGCAGTCTTTTCAAAAATAAATGTAAAGAATGTATAGAATTACTCCAGGACAAGTCCTAATAATTTACCTCTTGGAGGACAAGACCTATAACACACATCACTTCTGGACAGAGCTGCCACCATTTTGTCCTGAACTGACATGATCCATGTTTAATGAATCTGTAGTATCATGGCAGTTCCTGATGACTAAAGACTGGTTTACATAATGTCCTACTTAATTATGACTAGTAACTGGTTTAATTAATGCCCTAATTAATAATGACTAATGACTGGTTTACTTAATGTCCATGATCCACTAGGAGACCTCTCCTTCATTCCACACTACAGGCTCTAGTGAAATCAGTTCTATAAATGTCAGGAGGTTTTTCCTGATCAAGAAGATTATGGCTTTCTGAGCAAGATTTTTTATGACTTATCAGGAAGACTTGGTAATTCTAAAACATCTCTTTCACAATTTAAGAAAATATAAAAAGGTCATGGGATTATAATATAATAATTAATGAAGAATTATTTTGATACTTGGTGTTTCAGTAGGTTTGACTGCTGTCTTATTTTAGTACTGTGAAGAAAAAATAATCTTTCTTCCATTTCTCAGGTGCAGTAGTTTGACACAGGCAGACTAAATATTAAATGAAAGCAAGATGCATGTTTTAGTTACACTTCCTGCCATGTACATGTAGAAGAAATACATTACCAGCAGAAATCACTGGCTCGTCCAAGGTTCTGGATCCATATTTTGTGTCCTGCTTCTTCAAACCTGTATAAACATTGTACACTAAAATGACAGGGTCATTGTTCTGAAATCCATCAGTAACGCACGTCTCTGGGCCATTACTCACCCTTCATCTCTGGGAACCAGTCAAAGAAAGAATGACAGACACACAGGGTGTGTTTCTTTAAGATCTCTTCTGTGATTGTATCATGAAGTTGTACCTTTTGTCCATCTTTATCATGCTTTCCTAAAGAGAAAAATGTTTTTGTAGCATGTGTGTATTTTTAAATGCTACTATAAACTGATACTATAATAATGAACAAATAATAATACCTTATTATAAAAGAAACAGCCATTCTGAATATTGTGTCAGTAGAAACCCTGGATTATTCCATTTAACATACATATTTATTGCTTCAAATAGTAAGAGTTTAAATAATGCATGTACTGTTCTTTGAACTATGGAATATTTAGGTGAACAGAACCTTCCAGTAGTT
The DNA here is from genome assembly GCF_041902795.1 of Electrophorus electricus. NCBI lineage: Eukaryota > Metazoa > Chordata > Actinopteri > Gymnotiformes > Gymnotidae > Electrophorus > Electrophorus electricus. Next base: position 36,223,296 of record NC_137502.1, on the reverse strand, counting down.
CATTCATGTTGGTTACGTAAATCGAAGGGTCTTTTCCTTTGTGGAAACTGATATTCATCTCCAGAAGGTTGCACAACACCTGGTAACCTTCCTCCATATGTGGTCCTTGTAAAGTGGTGAAAGTTGATTTCATCTCTGATAGTCAAGAAATGAAAAAAAAAAAAAAGTTGTGTTCTGGATTGCTAATATTATTGCTAATCATTAATAGAAACACAGTCACATTGACATTTTTACAATTAGTTTTCTTGAGTTTTGAGAATTGAACACTTATTAATATACTGATATAAGGCACATTTCCATACGTGTGAAAAAGTGTAGTATTTGTTCACACATCCTGTTTCTTATCTCTTGCACATCAGCTAGGGCACTAGCACACAGACCTGCAAAAATTAAAAACAAATGAACAGAAATAAGATTCACAAGATTTACCACAGAGAATGCCAGGCAGGAGCCTGATTAAGTGTATGGGGTTCTGATTATGTGTAAGGGGGGTCTGGTTAAGTGTAGGTGGAGTCTAGTTAAATTTAAGGGGTGTGAAATTAAGTGTAGGGGGAGTCTGGTTAAATGTAGGGGAGTCTGGAAACATGGTTCTGTTTCCCAGGTGACTGCATATTGGATAGAAATGAGCAATTGACTTCCCCATTAGACATAATAGTGATGTATTCCACTGGTGGGTTTAGACAGGCAATAATGTTTCAGTGAATCTGATGCTGTAAAGGATCGTCTTAAGACTTTAGCAATGATTTTACTGGGATGAGGTTCTCTGCTAAGTCTGGTCTGTTAGCCTACTTGAACATGGGTATTGAATAAATAATAATTTTCTGTAATAAAATTAGTATTCTAACTTGTTTTGGTAGTCTGTATTTCACAAACGAGATAGAATCAGAGTACAGCCTAACTTGTGTGGTACTGTGATGGTGTCTGATAATATAAACAACCAATTCTCATTCCCAACAAGTTATATTTTTGACACTTGGTCAGAACTAAGAAGGTGCCATTTTGTGTCAGATTTCAACACATGGGAGTCCCACAGACTTCAAACTAAATTCTTCTGCATCCAGATTTGACACTGAAAGTAAAATGGAGCCTGATCCATTCATAATGTATAAAGTAAAATAGAATTTAGTAGCCTATCTGGTACAGTTAACTGAAACTATATAGGCTTTTATGTTGTGTTTATATTTGTGATTCGTTTCTCTCATCAGACCAAAGCAGAAAAATATATTTTTGCATTTAGAAAG
>NC_137502.1:36052055-36214555 GCF_041902795.1 Electrophorus electricus | reverse complement strand
TCACGTTATGAAGATGAAAAAAAGCAGAGTGAATTAGTGACACTCACATACATTGTTACACATAACGTGTGCCTGACGTGTGTCTTAAATGATGCTTAGAAGTGAGGGAGGAATCAAAAGTCACAGCAGGATTTTTAGCAGTAGTTGTAAGCCTAATTTATACAGTGCCTGTAGCAATGGGAATTTAGATTATGGCTATAGATGATCTGACTTATTCAGTATCATATAAATAATGAAAAGAAGTGGTACAAGACCAGATAATTCAGGAAACCTTTTGAGCACCAGGTGCAGTGGGTGATCTGGGTTTACCATAGTGACATGTCTGTCTGTTAGGTAGGAATGTACTAGTCTAATAATACCGTTGCTGATATGCCAATGGAATAAAGATTCACATCTGTGTTAATGTTTGTTGATTGCTATTTGTTATCTTTGAAAAATATCAGTTGATTCCCTGATTTGTTTGTACACTATAATCATTTTGTATCAATCACAGTCTTTTAATTCATTGTGTTGACACAGTAAAGTTAGTAATCGTCACAGAACACTCCCCTTCCACTGGTCAAGTGATATGGCCCACCGAATGCAGTGGGAGTTCTTCATTCACTGTGAATTGTTTGTAACCATGCCTACATTGTTAAGATCACACCTGCATCGTTTTAGTCTTGTCATGTTTGTAGTTATTTAAACCCTTGTCAGTGTGTGTGTTATTGTCAGTCATTGTTTGTGATCAATTTCCTGTTCATATTTGTGCCGTTGTTCACCGTCTCAGTGCTTGTGTTTGTGATAACTGCTTGTGTTACATGTGAGTGCTGATGTGTTCAGTGTTCACCCATAAACATCTGTCTGTCAAGCGATTCTGTCCGTCCTGCTCCTTGCCCTGTGGCACTCAGGCTGTTACAGTAATCAGTTCAGTACAGAGTAAATCTGGGTAGTTTTGCATGCAGGAAGTGGCCAGTGCTCTGTGTGCCTCCTGAAGTCATTCATCTTAATTCCTGTCTTGGATTAAAGGAATTTATGAATTGCTTCTGCTTTTTAATTCAGAGTGCACATAGTTTCAGTGACTGGAGAATCTGGATTGATCTGCTTGTTGTAACGGGGCAGGCAAAAATTAAACACTTGTGGATAAAAGACAGGGCTTAATTTTAGTTCCATGTAGTGAAAAAAGGTCAAAACAAATTGGGCAAGGAAGGGAGTATCTTGAATAATGGGAAAACAGTCCATATCAAAAGGACAATCCAAAAATCTAGGAAAAAAAGAAAACAAAAAAACAAAAAAAATAAAATAAATTCTAGAAGAATCCAAAAGGGGGCAAGCAAAAATCAGAAACGAGAAACAGTAAATCCAAGGTACAATACACAGTAGTAGAATCAGAGAAATGATGCTCGGTATGCCAAGAAAACAATGGAAGCAATATTTCGCAATGTGATGAACTTTCAGACAAGCTTATGCATGTATCTAAATGACACACATGTAAATTCAATATTCAGGTGATGATAATCTGATGTGACGTTCTTGATTGGTTAGGTGCTGGGTTGAGTGACAAACAGCCTGCTGGGTATCCTGCGATATGACACTTAGCCATACACCTCTTGAAGTAGGAGTGCTGTCCTGCCTCAATGATTAAGGAATTCACGATTAAGGAAAATGCTTTTTTCTTTCTTTGGCTGAGATGATTGCATCTTTAAATTGTATTCCTGGTTTTAGATCCTGGCTGGACCTGATTTTAATCCTTTTATTTGCCTCACTAACTTGATTTCCTGTTTAAGTGAGGCATCACAGAATGTCAACTGATACAGGAGGATGAAATCTTGGGACCCAATTATCTTAGGACCCAATTATGGACTGTCTACTACATGCAATATAACCTACTACATGCAGATTAATAACTTAATATTTAATAATATGACTCTGTAAATCTCTTACAGATTGTTGATAGTCCCAACAAGATGTAATCTAAAATGTCCTGAAAAGTCACTTCTAATTGATCTAATACTAGCAAATGATCCCCATAAATACACAGTTGCTTCAGTATTTGTTAATATAATCAGTGACCACTGCATTATTGCTATGTGTAGAAATCCATGCCACGCATTATTAAAAAGCATGGCATGCAAAAAAATTACGGAACAAGCACTTCATGATCTGTTTCACTTTGAATTGGAGAACATGAATAGCATTCCTTGAAAACGACTGCAATGCATGTATAGCTACAATTAAAAAAGATAAGGTTGACTATTTCAAACAATCCAAATAGTATTTAATCCTTATCTGGAAATAAAAATGGTATACAGTTTACTTTATATATTGTTAAGGACTCTAGTAAAGTTACTCATAAGGTAGAAATGCTTAAATGTTTTAAGAAGCATTTCTCTGGTTCTTTGTTCTATTCTCACAATATCAATCACGAGAACTCCCTTACTGTTTGTTCTGACATTCATGCCATCTTTAGTTTTAATCTGGTTACTGTGATTGAGGTGAATAAAGCCCTCCACTTTAGTACACTAGAAAATCAGAAGCCCCTGATGACTTAGAACCTTACTTTCTTAGGCTAGCAGCTGATATACCAACACCTATCTAAGGGTGTACCCCAAGGCTTGGGTCCACTCATATTTATTTGATATATTAACCCTATTGGTCAAAATGTTTACATATCTTTTAATCTTTTCCTCTATATTAACAAAATTCCTCTTGTATGGAAATCTGCTTTTGTTTATTCCCTGTTGAAAGGTGTTGAATTGATCATTTTAGACAAGCCCGATGATAAAATTATGCCTTTATCCCAATGACACTGATATGCTGTGATATATAAAACCAGGTTCTTAGTCAGCTACAATTAGTTTTTAATACTCAGAATGTTCAGAATGCAGCAGCATGAGTGGTCTTCAGTCTTCTGAAGTACACACATTGATGCTCACCTACAAAGCCAAAAATGGACTAGCACCTCCATACATGACACCATGTTTCAAGTCTCATGGAAGACAAATCATTGAGACTATACCCTGTCCTGGCTCCCTGATGGTGGAATGAACTTCCTCTGGCTGTCCAGACAGCAAAATCCATATTCAAAATCCAAGACTTTTCTATTTTTGGAATATTTGGAATGACCATTGATCCTGCACCATATGTTAACAGAAATTCTAGCATGTATAGTTTGATATTGTTTGTTATTGCACTGATCGTTTTCTGAGATAGAGCTTATGTATGTTTTGCACTTCTAGGCATCAGCAATGAACCCTGTATTTCAACAGTATTCTAGTTCAATGGTATCTTGATCTCTAACCAACTGTACTGGCTAGGATAGATTCTATGAGCAAATGACAAAGCACATTTGTAAGTCACTCTGGATAAGAGCATCTGCCAGATTCCATAAAGACAAATGTGGCATGGGAAAATTGAATGCAAATCCATGTAAATTGAAACGTGATTTGAATTATAATAAAACAAAGCTAATGATTTCTAAAGCTAAATTAAATAGACTGAACCTTTCTTCCAGTAACACTTTTCAAGGCTTTGAGAGAGTCTGTACCTAAATACAAGTTCTTTTGGATGATAATTGTTGATTCTCTCTTTTTACCAAGGAGACTTGTTGCTACTAACTATGTCTGTGTTGGACTAATATAATATGCATTTTTGCAATGCCTACCTTCTTTCGACTGTATATCATGGAACACAGGTTTATTACAAATTGTAGAGCTCTTACTCACCATTTCTCTTTGTATTTTTGGGGCAGATGGTCAGTGTTGTCCACCTGTCGGCTGAAACATAGGAATGCTTTTATCTCAAAGGCTATTCTTGGACTGCTTCCATCTTACTTACAGATCTAAATTCTTCAGAAAAATAGGAGAGCTTGCTGTCTGCGCTCTCAGTACGTTTTCCTGCTATCTGTCCCAAAAGTCCATGCTAAACTGAGGAAGGTGGTGTTTAAGTACACTGCACTTGCATCCTGGAATTGTTTACAATTACTTTAATCTCCAGCAGCTGGTCTCCTTGGAAGGCAATTCTTAATGATTTGGAGGCAAGCACATTAAGTTGTAGGTGTTTTCAATTATCTCTATTGAATCTCTGTGTTGATGGTGGTGGTGTTTTATTGACAACTTTTCTTGGATATCTTATGAATTTGTAAATAAATTTTATTTTCCATTATATGTCACTGTAAACCAGTCAGTTGTGTTGCTGGTTGTTTTGGCCAGAACTACCTTGCAAGAGAGATTTTCCATTACAGTGAGAACTTATCCTGGTTAAATAAAGGTTAATAATAATAATAATAATAATAATTATTATTATTATTATTATTACTACTACTACTAAGTTGAGGAAGACCTGATAATTATGAAGGGGGTTGGACATAGTAAAGCCAGTGAGCATCTCACGAGGAGCTAGTATGGGCTCCTGAGGAGAAATGGAGTTCAGACTGGATGACTCTGGGAAAATGTAGATATAGCTTACTAACTTTGTCCTGCAAGAAGTTTGGAAAAACTTGACATTCTTTAGATAGATTTAAAGCATGCAGCCATACCAAATACACGTATTTGAATAACATTATGTAGACATTAAACATAGATTGAATGTATTAGATGGTACAATAATCTGAAATGCTGTTTCGTGAGTTACTGTATTATCCTACTGTAACATCTGTCAATAGTCAACTTGTCTCAAAGCAAAACAGGAATCTTAAACATAAAAAAAATACCTTTTGTTCTGGCCCATCTGCAGAGATAAAAGGGGGAAGATGTGGTGAAAGGAGCAAATCTGAAAAGAGAGCAGCATTTTTTGTGAAAACATTAAACAGTTATTAAAATATGTAAATATAGGTACCCATTTCTTTGCAGTCTTAAGTCTTAAACTGCCTAAGAAAACTGGGTGAACCTTATAAAGATGATGGTGATAGTCTATCAACATGTCATGTGTCCCACCATAAGTTCTTATACTTTGGACCATTGTTATGCAGTGTTTGAGGACAGTTACAACTAGCATTGTATGGGAAATCAGATGATCAGATTATCCTATGTGTGAATAGTCAAGCAAGCACCAGCACTTTAAATGCATCTTTCATCCTGTGTGTGAATAGTCATACACATCTCACAATCACCCACATCTGCATCTATTTTCACAGTATTTATTGTATGAGTAATACTTTATATTACTTACATTTATGTAGTTTTTATTTATTTATTTATTTTTAAAATTGTGCAACTCTATACTGTGCAGCGTACTCTAGAAAGAGATGTAGTGATATTCAAAATTGGGGTGAAGTACATAAGGTTTCCAGAGAAACAGGGTATTTCAGACAGAGGTCCTCCACTTTGCTTGCACAGCTAATGAACGACCTCTGTCCAAATTGACCTGTTTCTCTGAAAATCTTGTATACTTCCCTACAATGTATATCCATCCAAAGTGTACTCTCAAGGTACATCATGAATGCTATGGGTGACCGGTAAAAAGAGGATATCAGCTAATATCATAGTGCAGCATGCTACCAAGACTACCAGTAATACTTGAAGCTTGGCTGCATCAAAGAGAGGATCTTTCATGGACAAGGAGGCCAAGATGTAACATGCGGAGAAGTTAGTCAGATATCAGAACTGCACAAAGTTGTGATGAAGGTCAATGAAGGTACCTGAGAAGTACAACAAATTGTTAAGCAAATATTTAACAGCTCTGGCTGCTTGCCTGAATATGTACACAAGAGAAAAAGAGGCCTGTAGAATAATCAAGAGGAGACTAAACAGGATGGTCTTCCACAAGCCATCCAAAGTGTACTCTCTGTGCCAGGTCTCCATCTCCAAGAGATTCTACAAATGTCGGCTACAAAATGGAGCAACCATCAGCCACCTCCTTTACATGGATGACATCAATCTGTATACCCGAACTGAATAAGACATTGACTCCCAAATCCATTTTACCAGGATATAGCATAATATCAGAATATAATTTGGACTGTATAAATGCAGTTGAATACTTTTCTTCTCCTAGTAACCAATCAGAACTGAGGGGATTGTACTATCAGAAGGCAACAATATCAGATGTTGAGGGAAGCTACATGTACCTTGGAATTGCACAGGGTAATGGGAACCATGAAGAAGCCACAATAAAAGCAGCCACAGCCAAATATTAACAAAGACTGATGCAAATCCTGAGAAGTCAGGTGAATGGGAAGAACAAGATCGAGCCCATCAACGCCTGTGCTTTATTAGTCATTAGATACCCCACTGGTATAATCAGCTGGCCAAAAGGAGGAGATGAAAGCCACTGACATCAAGGAAACTCCTCACAATACATGCAGGGTTTCATACAAATTCAGCTCTCTGAGACTGTATACAAAGCAGAAGGAGGGGGCTGAGGATTAGTGAGCATCGTTTATACTGTTTCACCTTTATACTGTTTCAAGTTTGTCATGTACATAGTCATACATGGTATAATTCGCAGTGAAATGGTTTTTGTGACTGCTCTGTCCAAACTGAGGAAAGATACAGCGATATATAAAGAAAAATATATATAAACACATACAATGTACAATGTATATATGATGTACAAAATGTACAATTCCAGTTTACAATTTACAGTCATAATATTATTGACATCATGGTGGTGGTCCCCACAGTTAATCAATTGCCCTGATTCAGTGCCCGAATGGCCTGTGGGAAGAAGCTCCTCTTCAGACTCTCTGTGTTGGTCTTCAGAGAGCAAAAGCACTTTCCTGACCTCAACAGAGAGAAGAGCCTATTGTTGGGATGGGTGGGGTCCTTCACAATCCTCTTGGCCTTGGTCTAGCACCGCTTGTAATAGATGGTGTGCAGGTCAGGAAGTTCCGTACAAGTTGTGCGCATTGCTGAGCGCACCACCCTCTGGAGTGCTTGTCTGTCCTGCTTGGTGCTGTTCCCAAACCAGACTGTGATGTTCCCTGTAAGGATTCTTTCAATAGTGCAGGTGTAGAAGTTCTGCAGCACCTTGGAGGGCAGTCTGAAGTCTCTTAGGTGTCTGAGGTGGTAAAGATGCTGACGAGCCTTCTTTGCCAGGGAGTTGGTATGGTGGGACCAGGACAGGTCCTGCGAGATGTGAACTCCAAGGTACCTGAAACTGTCTACTCTTTCCACCGTGGTTCCATGGATCCTTACAGGTTGGTAGTGCCACTCCTGCTTCTTGCTGCAGTCAACAATCAGCTCCTTTGTCTTACTGATGTTTAGGAGGAGATTATTTCCCTGGTACCAGTTTTCCAGGTGTTTAACCTCCCCTCGGTAGGCCCTCTCATCGCTGTCCGAGATCAGGCCCACGACAATGGTATCGTCAGTGAACTTAACAATGATGGTGGAGCTGGAAGTGGCCGCAAAGTTGTAGGTATACAGTGAGTAGAGCAGGGGGCTTAGGACACAACCCTGAGGAGCTCCAGTGCTGAGGGTGAGGGTGGATGAGACATAGTTGCCTATCCATACTGATTGTGGTCTGTCTGTTAGGAAGTTGGAGATCCAGTCGCACAGGGATGTATGCAGTCCTAGATCCTCCAATTTAGTAGTGAGTCGGGAGGGGATGATGGTGTTAAATGCTGAACTGTAGTCGACAAATAGCATTTTAACATAATTACCCCTCCCTTTGTCCATGTGGGTCAGTGTGATGTGGAGCAGATGTGCAATTGCATCATCAGTGGAGCGGTTGTGGCAGTATGCAAATTGCAGTGGATCCATGGAGGCTGGCAGTGAAGATGCGATGAAATCTCTGACTAGCTTTTGAAAGCACATCATCAGGATTGATGTAAGGGCAACAGGGTGGTAGTCATTGAGGCTAGAGGGTCGAGGTTTCTTTGGGACAGGGATGATGGTGTACCATTTGAAGCTGGATGGGATGATACCAAGCATCAGGGAGAGGTTGAAGATGTTGGTGAATATCGAGGCTAGCTGGTCTGCGCAGGCTTTGAGGACTCTACTGCAGATACCGTCTGGTCCCGCCGCCTTCCTGGTATTCACCTTTTTAAACACTCTCCTCACGTCACTCTCTGTGATGATGAGAGGGCACTGTTCTATGGTGGGGTCTGTGCATGCACAGTTGGCTGTGCCAATAGCACCATTAGCATTGTAAACGCTAGCACTGTTTGCATTAGTGCTGCTAGATATAGTCTCGAAGTGAGCGAAGAACGTGTTTAGCTCATTCACCAGAGAGTCAACAGTCCAGAGGGTGTGCTCCCATAGTCCATGATCATCCATAGTAGGCAGCAGTGTGAGAGTTCAGAGCCTCACAGATGGTTTTGTCCACCCAGGGCTTCTGGTTGGGAAACTTCTTGATGGTACCTCTTGGAATCATATTGTTCACCAGTTTCCCAATAAACCCCACTACTGCCTCCATAAACTCGCTGACATCATTAGTGCTGTGCTGGAACATGTCCCAGTCTGCATCATTCAGAGCGTCCTGCAGATCGACCATCAATTTGTCTGTCCTCTCTTTGAACCGGAGCTTCCCGTTTCAGCCTTTGTTTATATTTTGGTATGAGGAAGATGGCGGTGTGGTCCGACTTACCAAACGGTGAGCTAGTGCCTTTTAGCTGTCCTTGTATGGGGTGTAACAGTGGTCTAGTGTCCTATTTCCCCTGGTGGGGAAAGTTATGTGCTGGCAAAGGTTGGGCACTGCACGCTTGAGGTTAGCGCTGTTCAAATCTCCAACCACAATAAGTGCAGTGTCCCGGTGCTTTGCTTGAAACTGTGTGAGAGCCTCATGAAGTTCCCACAATGCAGTGTCCATGTTGGCCTGGGGTGGGATGTACACGGTGTTGACGAGGACTGAGGTGAACTCCCAAGGAAGGTACAAGGGACAAAACTTGAGGGCAAGCAGCTCCAGTTTGGGTGAGCAGGAGCGGGTGAGAGCAACAGCATTGGCATTGTTGCACCAGCTGTTGTTTACCATCACACATACTCCACCACCTCTCGACTTCCCTGAATCTGCCATCCTGTCCATGTGGTGAACCGAGAAGAACTCGTCGGGCTGGATAGCGTGGCTTGGTACTGCTGGGTTCAGCCATGACTCAGTGAAGCAAAGGAGGTTGCAGTCCCGAATGTCCCTCTGGAACTTTACCCTGGCCTGGAGGTCGTCGAGCTTGTTGTCCAGAGACTAGACATTGGCTAGCAGGATGCTAGGTAAGGGAGCTCGGTGTGCCCGAGCCCTCAGCCTGTTCCTGATGCCAGCTTGCTTTTCTCGAGGCTGTTTCCTCGCGTCACGTCCTTTGTTCTCCCTCAGGATCTCTGTCGGCCATCTTGGGTCCGGGGATAGAGACGACTTGAGGTGAGCGTTATGTAGACTAAGAGAAATGAGAGCATCTCTGCTGTATGAGATGCGCATCGTGGTGTAGAGAGAAGGGTTGTGGCGATATCAGGGATAGTGGGAAAAAGAGCGAAAAGAGCAAAGAAGATAGCCAAAAGAGCTAAAAAAGTGCCAGGTGTGGATGGAGCAGTCATAACAGCAGCTGACCTCACTGGTGCCATCTTTGATGTTTCCAGAATGAAACATCAAAGATCCAGGTGTTTGGCAGGAAAATGACCCTAAGTGATGAAGTGCTTACTGAATACCTCAGACAGCAGAAAGCCAAGCAGGATGAGAATGAGGACGAGCACGAACCATCATGGGAGGATAAATCCCTGCATGGTATGTACTAACAGAAAATAGTGGAAGTGGCTGATATGGAGAAATCCTACCAATGTCTGGAAAAGGCTGTATTAAAAAACAGCACAGAGGCACTAATCATGGCAGCACAGGAACAAGCTCTGAATACAAGATCAGTAGAGGCTAGGATCTACCACACCTGACAGGATCCCTGATGCAGGCTGTGCAAAGATGCCCCTGAGACAATCCAGCACATAACAATGGGATGCAAGATGCTAGCAGGCAGACCATACATGATACACCATAACCAATACAGAAACATCTGGGCCAAGTACTTAACAACCTAACACAAGCAGAGGACTACCCTAACTACCTTACACAAACACAGGCAAAAATCACACCCAACAAATATAAATATATATATATATATATATATAAATATATATATATATATATATATATATATATATATATATATATATATATATATATAAATATATATATATATATATATATATATATATATATATATATAAATATATATATATATATATATAAATATATATATATATATATATATATATATATATATATAAATATATATATAAATATATATATATATATATATATATAAATATATATATATATATATAATATATATATATATATATATATATATATATATATATATATATATATATATATATATATAAATATATATATAAATATATATATATATATATATATATATATATATATATATATATATATATATATATATATATATATATATATATATATATATATATATATATATATATATATATATATATATATATATATATATCATCATCATCATCATCACTGAGCACGGATGGCCTTCTAATCCTGAATGTGTGCAAGGAACATCTGCAGTGGCAGTGATGACCTTTAGATCATAAAGGCACTGTTTACATGTGCTCATCAATTCACCTTCACAGAACAATATATGAACTATGAAAACTACATAGCCACAAGACAGCTACAAAAGAATCTTTTAAAAAATGAACATGAAGCACATACCTTCACTGAAGTCTTCACAAAACATTGAACTTCAAGGCTTTTATTGACAGAGTTTGTGGCTGTGTGAGGAAAAGAGTAACTGTATAGGATATAAATGCATAGGATATCACACTGAGGAGGAGGGAAGGCTTTATGGTTTCCAAATTATTCAGACCATTTCCTTGTTCTGTGGGTGTGTGCATGTGTGCATGTATGTCTGCATACATATGTATCTGGGTGTGTGTTTGTGCAGAATGATTTTAGTTAAAGCTCCTGCCTAGCTGTACTGAAGAAGTATATAGAACAATGCCAAGTTAGTAAATGCATGTACTATTTAACTGTATATACACAATGCTTTGAGAAATCTCACTGTAAAAAGTCCAACTGGCTGAAATAAAGTACATTGCATATGTACCATCAACCCTCCCAATGATGTCCATTTTAATACCAAAACAGAATCAGACAGTGACTCCAGGATGCAAATTGCAGGTGGAAGAAAAATGCTGAAAGTCAGACACAGAGACACAACCAAGTGGAGTTTCTTTAATTTATAAAATTGTGTCAAATTTGTATCTTTCAGTGCAGGCCTTCCCTTCACAGTGAGATTCTCACAATCGTATGAAAGTATGTTACTCACTGATTGTCTACAATAAAAAAATTACTCATTTTGCTAGTTTGATCTTAGCATTGTTTCATTCAGCTTCTGCTGTGTAGTTTTGAATCTTGCCCCACATTTGTGTTTCAAACACAGCAAACTTGTCAGTTGGCATAACATGTGCTATACCCTGAGGGTTATCAGCAGTTTGTTCAACCCATGCTGTGCAATGTTTATCCTTTTGAAATGAGTCACCAGCACATTCCATTTTAGAGACAGATTCTGAACTTTCACTTCCACCCTCTCTCATCATCTCCATCTGACACCTCACTTTGTTCACCCTCTGATTCCATCTCATCGATATTCCACAGCAAGCCCAGTACTCATCCAGTGCTAGATGTGTGGTGTATAGCATTCTCCCAGCCATTGTAATAATATACCATGCAACGCCCAAACTGAGTATTTGCTCAAACTATATAGCCACCCCAAGTACACAATGAGCTGGAGACATACCTGTGGATGAATTCAGCTGTCAATGCCTTCGGAATGCAATTGTGAATACGCTGATCATAACAGCCCCACCTAAACTGTCATCTCCTTTAAACACCTGCCACCTGCCCTCAAAGTTGTTAACACTAGAATGACTAAAGTGATGAATTAGTGCCCGTTGTCTTGGTAATGATACAGTGTGTTGAAAATAAACAAAGTGATGCCTACAAGTCAAGGCAAGTTTATAGCACAATGGTAAATTTGTCTGAACCTAGTTCTTAGTTGTATTTTTGTGTCTATTTCAGTTGCTTTATTTTATCCCAAAAAATAAAAAAAATGTCCTGTTCATAATTCCACATCTCCTCTACAAACAGTAACTTGTAAAAAGATGTGATGAGGGAGTGGGATGCCGTGGCAAGTCTCCATAACAAAGAAGTTTCTTATTGACAATACATACAAAATTAAAACCAAAACATGAAAACAAAACACACTAAACCACAACAATGTAGAACTAGCAAAACGAAGCAATACTTACATAAAGCATTACGTGTTTTACACATGTGGTCAAACACCGACAACAGAACAACAAGGGTTTTAACACTTGCGCTAATAAAGACCATAATTAAGAACAGGTGTGACATGAACAATTAACACGGTATGAGTGTGACGATGGACACACACACACACACGCACACACACACACACGCACACACACGCACACGCACACACGCACACACGGAGCAGTCTAGAAGAGGGGGGCGTGCTGTGACATGACTCTTTGCTGCTCTTCCACTACTTCTTATGATCTGGTCCAGTTTTCTTGACTTACTAGTCAGGAGATAAAAACTCATCGGTACATTTCTGTGGGGTTTGGTTACTTGTATATTTTCTTCTTTGCGTACCCTTAACTATAACCATTTCACGTAGTTGTGTATAGATATATTGTGCTGAGAGGAAATATATTTTATTTCTTTACTTACTCATTTTTATTTGTTTATAAGTATTTAAAAGCAGCTGACTCTATATGAGACTCATCATTTAAAGTACTATGACCAACATACTAGCAGTTGTAGTTCAGTACTTTTAAAATGAAAGTCATGCCTCTAATGAAATGGATTATGTCTTTATAGTGATCTTGATTTCACTCCAGGTGCTGCAAGATAAGTAGTTTGTGATTCTACTTTTTAGCCAGACTGATTTTCCTCACTTCTGCAGAATCCATAAATCACTAAGAAACTCTGAACAGGTGACACCCATTGCAAATCCATTATCAGAGTCATAGTCACAGTCCAGGGTCAAATTACCAATACAAAGAGTGCATGGCAAACAAGAGACAAAAATCACATTATAACAGAAGAGGAAAAAGGCTACAATACGAAACACAACAGCAAACAGGCTAGATACAAAACTACAGGTAGCGTGAAAACAGAGGTTGGAACAAACAGCTACATGGCGCAAACAAAGAGGCATTATATATATATATATATATATTATATATATACACACACACACACACACACACACACACACACTAAGCCTAACAGACCAACAACAGGTGATACAAATGGGACAGAGAAAACCAAAACAAGGACCAGAACTAAAAAAAGAAGTAAAGCAAAACAAAGACATGAGACAGGGTAACCATGGAGCCAATTGTGGAAGGTAAACAAAACTACATTAGGAAACTTCTGTGGAATTTGAGTACATGTATAGTTTATTCTCTGCTATCCATAAACATAGGGCAATTCTTAAAATTACTCACTTGTTTTTTTTTAGGGGTTACATTTTACCTATTTGGCAGATGGGGAACTTAACTCCAGAGGGACTTACAATTTTCAATCATATTACAGAGGTAGGCGAGTGTAGTGTTAGAGTAAGTGTTAGTGTAGTGTTAGCAGTAAGAGGTGACTCTTACTGGTATAACAGAGCACTTGAATCAACAACTGGGTTATAATTTGTTGTGATGATCTTATTCACATCTTGGGTTTTTTAAGTCTAAGGTAGGTGAATCCCTCTTAGAGATGAGGGGTGTTTGTAGAGGTGGCTGATGTCTACACTTTTCTTGCAGATATGTCACAACAAATTTGCAATAGCAGAGGTGTGTGCATTTCTTTTCTGTAGGAGAAAAGGATGCTTCTATGTCTTTCCAGGGAATGTGACAACAATCTAGTTGTATCAAGGTGAGAGCTTCTTGTTTCTCCTTTCTATTTAGACTGGATTTAGACTGTTGTAATTGTAAGGATTTGTTTCTTTTCTTTAAGTATCTCAGAATGTGTTTTTGTTAGGGTATTTCTTCTTTGTGTCTAAGCATTTAGTGCAGGACCCCTATGAAATGGCAATAAGTAAATGAGATGGCAATAAGTTATTAAGCATGCCCATGCCATAAGAAGAAATATCCCTCATGTCCATATATTTTTAATTTTTGCAAAATTAAAATAGAAACATTCTTCTTTAAAAAAATGTTAATAGCACATAACTGACATTGCTAATATGTTGGGTGCACTAATTTGTGCCATACTAAAATGTGTAGCATAAATTATGGGCAATAAAAATTTCCAAATAGGTTCATATGAAAACCTTCCTGTGTATTTTATATATAGTGCCACATACATTCTGATGAGACTGGTTTTATGCACCTAAATAGTGGGAAGGACAACTACATGTTCACCATGTCTGTAGGACATGGGTTGGAAACTGTAGATTAAAGCGTAGCATGAATGTGGGGGATTCTGCTTCAAGTGCTCTGTGCTTTACCAGTAAGAGTCCTTAAGCAAGACTCCTATCACTACACTCATGTACCTCTGTAACATGATTGAAAAATATAAGTCCCTCTAAAAAATTGGTAAAATGGAGTCAGCAAAGATTTTCTTTCCTAAATCTTAATCTCAGATTGTGAATGTGCTATTTGTTACATCACTGAGGAAACCCTGTCCTGCATGTCCCTTTGACAAAGCTTTATGAACCAACAGAAGTGTGGAACAGAATACAATGGTAATACACTTATTAGTGGCCAAGTCAGAAAGTACCCCTGCAGGTTTAAAGGATGCGCTCTCACATGGGGCACCACAGTGCCAACAAGCATCAAAGACCACTACAGGTGTTTACAGACTCATTTTATATCTATTCAAAACCAGAACTAGCATCTGTTGAAGCACATACCTGTGGTTGTCTTTTGGAGATTCTTAAAACCTACCATACCTGGAGATGTGTGAAGAGTTTAGCCTGATTTTCAAGTCAAATTTCTGGGTGCTAGACATAGTTTTAGGTATATTAGATATCACATTCTCTAGTATTACACTCATGAGAGCATGATGTATGAGTCAATGCATCCCATACTTTGTATCACTCTTTTTCTTTATTAAAGTCATAATCACAAACATACACTATGTGCCCAATTATTAGGCAATAAAGTATTTTGACCATATCATAATTTTTATGCATATTTTCCAACTCCAAGCTATATAAATTTGAATGCTTATTGGATATAAGTATACCAGGTGTTGTGCATTAGTGAAATGAAGTAGGGTGTGTCCTAAGCAGATCAACCTCATATATAAAGGTATGTATAATTATTAGGCAGCTTCTTTTCCTCAAGGCAAAATGGGACAAAAAAGAGATTTGACTGACTTTGAAAAGTCAAAAATTGCAAAAACACTTTCAGTGGGATGCAGCACTCTTAAAATTGCTAAGATGTTGGGGCGTAATCACAGTACCATCAAACGTTTTATTACAAATAGTCAACAGGTTTACAAGAAATGTGTTGAGAAAAAAAAAGGCAAATTAACTGCAAAAGATTTGAGAAGAATCAAATGTGAAGTGACCAGGAACCTGTTATCCTCCAGTGCTGTCATATTCCAGAACTGCAACCTACCTGGAGTGTCCAGAATTACAAGCCCATGGTTGGATCAGTAACGGGCACAGAGCTCCAATTTGACTCAGATGCCAGCAAGGTGGAGATGGGGTACTGCTATGAGCTGGAATTATTAAAGATGAGATAGTTGGACCTTTTCAGGTTGAAGATGAACTCAAAATCAACACCCAAAAAACTGCCAGTTTTTAGAAGACATTTTCTTCTAGTGGTACAGGAATATGTTTGCATCTTTCAAGAAGTCTGTGATTTTTATGCAGGATCAAAAGTACTCCACTGTGTGGCTAGCCAGTAAAGGCGTTTAAATATGAAAGACTTATGCTGACTAAATATGCTGACTTATGCTGACTACTCAGCTGCATAAGTGTATGTCAGCACATTCTCCAAAATCATGTTCAACCGGGTCATGAATTTCTTATGGGTTTCTTGTCTAATGCTTCTTCTTTCTTTTAACAACTTCTTCAATCTCCTTCAGGAGTTTCTTCTTTGTGTTTGTGAGTTTAGACCAGCTTTCTCCAAAAGATCATTGATCATTTTATCACTGTAAGACAACTGAAAGGCTGAGGAAACACAGACATTGATCACTTTTAACAATGATGTCTTTGTTATTTCATTTCAGGATTAGAGGACAATGTGGTTTGTGCTCATAGCTTTCATGCACAGTGAAGCTAGATACACTTATGAAGGCTTGTTTACTGTATATTATAGTTGCCTTTACACTTAACAGCATTAGAAAGAGGGATGTGAATCACAACTGGAGCATTGGGGTTGTCCTTAAACACATAAGTCCTCTGGTTCTTCATCAGTCCCAAGGTGTTCAACTTTAGGAAACACGATCTGAAGGTCTTTACATTTTTGAGCAGCTTTATCCACTATCTATGAAGGAGAAAAATCAGACTATTCTAAATTACCAGTGTGTGTGACTGTGCATGTGTGTCTACAATAACAGTTATAATTTAAACTGTAAAAAAAAAAAAAAATTACAAATAGTAAAAATACTGTTTGTGATTGCTATACATATTTACTGTTTAGTGTCCAATTAACTACTAAAATTGCCTAGGAGCACTCACACGCTTTTGCCTCAAAGAATGCAAAGTCAAGATAATAACTAAGCCAGTTTGCTCATTTATTTCTTTGACCATTTTGTTTATTCAATCTGTATTCTCATATTTGCTAGCAAGACAAAAAGCAAGCAAGTGCAATGAACTGCATCAGAACATTGCTGATGGAGTCAGTGAATTCTTCATCAAGCCAACTGCAACCTTGTCTCAGGAATAAATCAATGATCCAACCAATGATTGAGATGAGCCATCCTTCCAACAGAAGCTGAACAACGAAAACACCAGCAGAACTTTTGTTTTAATGCACACAAAAAGGGCTCTTCACACAAAGCCACCTGGCCTACTGTGCAGGCCATGAACAAAGGAAGAACAACACCAAGTAAGATTGTACATCTGGGCAGAACTGTTAGAGTATTCCATCTGTTATCTGTGAATGTACATGTTTGTTTTTGGTTGGTTGTGTTGATTGTAGAAATGTTGTTTAACATTACAAAATGATAAATCATAGATAGAGATCAAAGCAGCAGAGCAGCAGATTCCTCTATCTCCCACCATCTAGTCAGTAACTCAGCAATGTCTCCTCATTTGTTGCAACTGTGTTGCAGTCTTGAGTAATCAATGAATGTTGGTTGAACCCTGTTGGGTTGTTAGCTTTCACTTACAACCTGAAACCAGAACTACTACTGAAATATAGCCTATATTTGAATTGTTATTAATATTATTGCCAATCAAAATAACTGTCAATTTTTTACTTGTTTGATAAGATTATGACAAGTAGTTCTGTAGTGCTATTAAATTTAATATCAATGTTAAATTAATGCTGATATTTTAAATTTAATATTATCATAACTTCCAACATTTCATAGGTAATGGGTAATTACTTTAAGAAATTGGACCATGTGTGTATGTGTTTTGTTACCTCAAAGGAATCTCCATCACTGAAGTCAAGGGAAATGATGAGGTCAATGTTTCGTTCCTTTCTCAGTATAGAGAAATGGGGTAAGTTGAGTAACAGCCAGCATCCTCATAATGTCTTGTCCTTGACATTATCAACTGATAATGTTAATAAAGAAAATAAAGACAAACAATACTCATATAAGCTTAAATTATTTGTTCAGGTATTACTTTTACAATTTCCTTTTCTTATGCATCTTTGAAATTAATGAAGATTATGTAGAAATAAGTATGCCATGTTTAGGAGGAACATGTGAGACACTAAATATTTGATGTCAGTATTAACTGTTTTTAACAGTTTATTGGGGTAGACATGTAAGATTGTTAGGCCTGATGGACTGAAACAGCCATTTAACAGAAATATTAAAAATTGCAATGAAATGATAAACATTAAACCGATAAACTTTAAATTAGAACTAGATCCTGAATGTTTATCATTGATTTAGAAGGAAGCTCGTGTGGGACCTAAGTGCTGAGTCAAGCAACGTTTCTTAAAGGTAACTCATATATCCACATACAGACACACACAGACTAAACAATAGAGAATAATTTATGAAGGGTAATCCACATAAGATCACATAAACTCATGAACAGACTACACAGTGGAGAAGTGTTTCTGAAGAGGAACTCAAATAGTGTTGTTGCTTATGCAGTCGATAGTCATTGAGCCATAACTATATGAAACGAAATGAGAGAAAGTCATGAACAAACTAAACAACAGCGAAGAGCAAGGAACAAATGCAGGCTGTCAAATTAGGAAAGTATCAAATAATAAAAACAACAAAGACTGAAGAACCAAGGTAGGAAAATGAGAATATAGAATGTTTAGGGGAAGACGAGACACAGGTGAACACAAGGAAGGGCGGTGATTGTGAATTTCTAAAATGTACATTGTAACCAATGAAACATCTAATTATAAAATAAGAGACATTATATTCTATCATATAAAAGCAAATCTGCAATAAAACAGTGCTTTGGTTACATAACCACAATAGAATATCAGGGGATTTTATTTCCTACCTTTCATCTTGTAGAGAAAGTTGTATGTTGTTCCCCAGTCCCACTTGCAAACTATCTCTATGCACTTAACAATGATGCTCCAAAATCTTGACAAGGTAAAATAGACAAATTATGGCATTACCTCCTGATTTTAGTTCTGGCTTTCAAAAGGAAGAGATTACCAGATGAAATATGGATTACCAGTGGAAACTGGGCAAACAAATTTCAGTCTTTTTTTATAAGTAAATGTTTTAAATGTATAGAATCACTGCAGGAAAAGTCATAATAATAATAATAATAATAATAATAATAATAATAATTAGTAGTAGTAATAGTAGTAGTAGTAGTAGTAGTAGTAGCAGCTATATATATATATATATATATATATATATATATATATGCTGTCATCATTCTGTTAGCATTTATTACTTGAACATTTGCTTTTAACATTCCTGCTTTCTTCCTTTTTATCATCTAATTCACTTCAGTGATTTGTATATCCATTTTCTACAGCTTTTTATGTAAGATGTACTATAGACATGATAATTTTCATATACAAAATAATGTTTAATGCAAAAATAGTGAGTACTTTATCAACCATAGTGTAGTTATGTACTGTAATGACTCTATTTATGGACTATAGATTAAACTGATATAGAGAGGATCTGAATAAGGCAGATTTAAATGGCATGGTTTTTTTCTGAGTCAGATGTTTTACTTCATGTATGACCAGCATGTGAAAACAATGTGTGCAATTGAAATATACAACTCAATAATATTTATATTTAGACATCAGCAACCATTACCACACACAACACTCACAAATCTCTGCTGCTCCCTGATTGACTGTATAGCTTGGTCAGGAGAACCAGACAGAGAAGGTGGGGTGTTGGTGCAGGTGTTTCTCTAAAGTGCTGAAAGTGAAAGGTGAAAATGCTCCCACTGCTCTGAATTAAATGTGCATGATGGGACACATTGGCTAAATTCTGATGGGATTAGCCTGAATAACTGAAAGGAACTAAAAATCAGAAATGACCAAAGGAAGAATTAATTCTGGTTTTCTAAATATAGAGCATACACAGAAAACATATATTTTATAATGATACTTACAATACTAGGAGAAAAACTGAATGGATTCTTTATTTATTTAATGTGAGTGCCTTCTTTCTGTGTATGGCTGTAAAACTGAAAATGATTTCCAAAATTAGGAAACCCACATTTTCATACTTTTCTAGAGGAAGTCTTATCAAACATGCTTCTTGATGTAAAGGGCTTTTCAAAGGTTCAAGTGTGGCCCATACAGGTGAATACACTGGACTTGGGTAGCATTCCTATAATCTAGTTTCTAAATAGTGCAAAGAATCTCATCCTTGCCTAACAACATATCATAAAATAACACACACACACACACACACACACACACACACACACACACACACACACACACACACACACACACACACACACACACACAATAATCATCATCATCATCATCATCATCATCATCATCATCATCATCACACGAACATAGGGAGGAGTCTAGGAAGAAAGGGCCATGCTACGACAGTCGTGTTTCTTGTCCCTGACTACTTTTCCCAGCAAACACCTGCCAGCAGCCCATCTGTGACACCATCCAGTTCCACCAATCACATCACTCTCATCCAATCTGCCTGCCCTGATTACTGAATGTGTCCTCCTGTCTCTCATTATGTCTGTTTGTAAGTATCTATGTTTTCATTCATTCATTGTGAAGTATTGCCATGTCTTTCCACTGTGTACTGAGCGTTACTTGTTCATGTCTGTCTGTTTTGTCTCCTGGATATCATCTCTGCCTAGTTCCTCTCGGGTTTGTTTGCTTTCTTGGACTGACCTGTGTTTTGTAAGTTTTGGACTGTTCTCTCATTTCTCCTTGCACCTGCCCCATATGGTTTGTTTTTGTTGTTTTAGGATTTTGACCTATGCATGTTCTCTGACTATGGCTGTGGATTATACTGCTGTAAATAAATCTAACTCTCGAGCTCCCATCTAGCGCGTGCCTAGTTCGTGTCTGTTGTATTACAATTTGTACTGAATACTTCTTCAATGCACTTAAAACGTTTATAAATCACTTCATACTGTGTGACTTTCCAGTGTCTATTTTCTATAGACTAGGGTGTGTCTCAAACGTCAAACCAGACATGTCATAACCCTTTCTGAGTCATACAGAGAAAATGATGGCTGTGTCATTAAATAATGCTTCTAATGCTTTTTCTTCTTCTGTAGTTGGGAGGCACTTTGTAAGTAAAGACTTCACAGTTTTCCTAAAGCTGTCCTACAGTTGGTACCACCATCATTCTCTCCTGATCTGGTTGATTTTCCATCATCTGAGAAAAAACATCAAGAGACAAATATAGTAATCTTGTCTCAACCAGTTGCTTGCAGAGCATTTTATACCCATGTAAAAATAAAAAATGAATATTTTTATATGTTCATAATTGAATGCCGTGGGAGACATCTCAGATTTAAACAGTTAGACAAAATTACCAACTGGCAGCCAGTTTGTCAGCTGATAGAGAAGGTTGATGAAATGGTCAAACACAACAAGCGACATCGACTCATGTGTGAGATGTTTAAAGAGGAATCTGTTCAGGATGATGACTAACTTCCAACACAGGAAAGGTTGAGAACTTGGGTTGTTTCTGAACCAAAAGGGAAGAAGCACCCATACCAGGACATACCAGTAAATGTTTCTGAAAAAAGGTGAGTGCTGGTCTGAGCATAAATAAACATTTATTCTGGGTTGATCCAAGTTTAAGAATCATGTGTATACAGTGAGTGAAATAAGTACTGAACGTAACATGAAATTCTCACCAGATATCAGTAACAACCCAACCAATTCACACATGCAAAGAAATCAAACCATAGATGTCCATAAATTGTTATGTATAATAATGTGAAATGACACAGGGAAAAAGTATTGAATACATGAAGAAAGAGAGGTGCAAAAAGCCATGGGAAGTCATGACACCAGCTGAAATCTATCAGTAATTAGCAAGCAATCCTGCCACTTAGTGCAAATTAATATCAGCTGGTTCAAGCGATGGCCTATAAAAAGATGTCTCATTACCAAAGTGCCACTCAAGAAACATCTCACGATGGGTAAAACCAGTAAGCTCATTATTAAGTTATTACACATAACTTAATTAATGGACATCTATGATTTCTTTGCATGTATGGATTGGATGGGTTGTTACTGACATCTGGTAAGAATTTGATGTCAATAGCATCTTTAGAAATATATTTACTTAGAAAATTGGTGACGTGTTCAATAATTATTTCACCCACTGTAAGTCACTTTAATTGGAAACAATATTGTTTCATGTTCATTTTCTTTCTCGGATCAGAAAACCCAGTTTATACTTATATAACTGTTGACAGAAGGGAAATGTTTTTAGCTTTGTTCAAATTCATTTTCATAGTTTTTCCTTGCTGCAATTTTTGAACTTTGCTTAAGTACCCCTTAATTATTAAGCAGATTGACATTAAGGTAAACTTTTAAAATAAAATTTGCCATATTTTTTACTTATGGAAAACATTTATAGATGCGTTCTTTTTAAAATATTGTTATTACAACTTCTGCTATATTTTACGTATAAGGTCACAAAGTATTATTACATAAAAAAAAATTATTTGTAAAATATAAAATTTTAAATGAATTAAATGTCTATTTTCTCTTTCACAAACCGCCTGCAATGCCACCATGAACTCCCAGTTGACAAACCCCGCAGTAAGAAATGGGGACTGGTGCTTATTGGGAAATGTCTGGGGTGTTTAACACAGCAGAGCAGACATCACATAAGTTATGCTTCTTGCATAGAACAGAACAGAAGGACACAGAACAGAAGGATAAGTACTATCCCATCTTCCAATGGTAAGTTACATGTTGTCATATATCATGCACAGGGTACATGATGATGCACTTGACTAATTAGTAAATATTTATATCCAGTTATGATCTGTGTGGGGATATACAGAAATGTTCCTTACAGTCCTGGTGACTCACATTCCTGCACTATTTAATGTTTCTTGTCCTATAATATTTGCTTTAAGATGTGAAATGCACTTAAATGGTTTGCTCATGGGGTGCAGGGTGTTGGTGTGGGTTGTGCCTTAACCTTGTCCCAGCAGGTCCACCTCACAGAGGACATTGTGTCCTGGTGTTATTAATGCTTTGATTATCTCTGAAGGAATGTTCTCAAAGCCTTAGGGAGTGAATCTTTCATTCCAACTAGAAGTTTCTGACAGGTGTATATGCTTGCTCAAATTATTCAAGTTGTATTCAGTCATAATTGGAAGTCACTTTTCACTCAGTTGCATACATATTTGCACACATAAATAGCAGGGTATATAGATAAGGCAATCAGGCAAAAAACCTGCAAGTGTTAATCTGGGCTTGGTGTGATGCTAGCAGCACAGAGGGAATGAGAGGCAAGCGTAAAATAAAGGAGTCCTTATTCTCCACGATTCAAATAAAGCAAAGCAACAGACTGCAAAGCAGTGGTAAAAAGACAACAGATATGATTAAGACATAGGCTTTCACTGTGAGGAAGAGCAGTAGGTAGCTTGGTAGCAATGTGCAGTCTGTTCTCAGTCCTCAGTCTATTGGTGTTACCTATATGTAGTTTCCAATGTAAGAAACCTGTTGGCTTAAATAAGGACAGGGAAAATAAGGAACAGGTGAGTAGAATTAATAGGCTGGTGATTGGGACCGGAACAGGTGTTGAGTGGGTATGTGCAGGAGTGGGCGTGTCCCTCCTGCTGGATGGCCAGTCTACTGTGACAGAACCCCCATGAGGATCCCTCCAGCCTCCTGGAGCATGGTCACCCAGGCCAATGAGCAGCAGGCTTCTGCAGATGTTCTCAGTGAAAGGAGGCAGTGAGGTTGGGATCCAGTATCTGGGAGACAATGTTCGTCTGGGCCATACCAGCCTATGAGCTACTGCAGCTGCCTGCCTCTCCATCTTGAATTGAGCAGAGCCTGCACCTTATAGGCAGGTCTTCCCTCCATCTCCAGCAGTCACGGCAGTGGTCCGAAGGGTCCTCATTGTCAGAGAGGCGTCCCTACACCACAGGCTTTAGGGACGACACATGGAAGGCCGATGATGCACGGCTGCTCCCCAACATCCTTATCCAATAAGTGAATTCATTAATACCGACTGAGTACAGTATAGGCATATTTCAGACTCAGCTTGCTTGCATGTCCCACCCAGCCGTCTTTTGTAGCAACCCATGCCTTGTCTCCAGTTTCATGACGTGGCAGAGCACAACTGTTGGTGAGTTTCCTTCCATATCTGTTCCCTGCGTTACACCACGTCTGGACAAGTTACAAACTACTGTCTATATATAATGTCTAATTGGTTCACATTTCTATTAAACACAATTAGGAGTGATTAACAATTTGTTTACAATAAGCATGAGGTGTGCAACAAACAAATTAAGTGATATGGATGAACAACAGATAATCTACTCATGTGGCTGTGGGAAGAAAAATGTTGGCTGTCCTGGTAAGGGTTTGATTCTGATGGAATTAGTTACTTGAAGTATCACAGGTGCTTGAAGTATAACCAAGCTTGACAGAGCTTCCTGCATTCCAATCTGTGAGTTTTATGACACCAAAGTAGAGGGGGAAGGGGCAGAAATCCAGGACAGCATGATACGTTATCAGCTAGGCTATTAATGTCTTTGATGCTCAGCATTATGGCACCAGAGCGGTCCTGTCTCCTGTCTCCGTGGCCCAGGTGTGAGAGAAAGCCTACCTTGACCAGGCCAGAGTTCCATCAGAGGGATAACTTGTCTATCTTCACTACAATATCAAACTCATCTGCTCAAGGCTGGGTGTGTCTTGTAGGTTTGAGGATCAGCAGGTTATGGGGGCCTGTTGGGTTTGAGCATTACTAGGCTGTGTTGGCCGGGTGGGCCTGATGGGACAAAGTATAGTCCTAATGCAGGAGAGATATGCACATAGTTTACATCCAGACCCAGCCAGAATGTTATACTGCTCTGACCAACCTTGTATACTGATGAATATGTTCAAACACCATATGGGGAACTAACTTTAAAATAAACACATAGTGGGGATCTGGGAATATAAAGTGCTCAGGGCAGTTCCAAATAGACAGGAGATGAGGGGAAACAGGAGAGGAATAAAAGGAAAGCTTCATATTGATCTAGGCAAAACTAATATAGGTGTTGTGTATCTACCTCTGCCTGCATTTCAATGACTTAATAGATTTGAAAGAACTACAATTTATATTTTAAAGTACTGATTAGAAAGCAAGTTTGTTGGGAATAACTGCAACCTTATCTTTCTGAAATCATGCAATTTATTTATGATTATGACTTTCTGATGTGACACCAAATAAACCAATACAAATACAGTAAAGATGTAACACACAGTTTAGATCAATTAAACTGAAACAACTCTGTTGCTCAATTGAGGCAGTTGGAGACAAAATGTGCTAGAATTCCAAAAAAAAAAATTAAAAAATCCATGTCCAACAATATACATGAATATTTGATTATGTACTAATATTTATATATGTCAGTTACATTAAAAGCAACTGTAGCAGTACAAACACCCCAATAAATTGTCAATAAAAGTTATGATGAGATTAATTGTGGCACCATCACTATCAAATTTATATACCCATTAATATCCATACATGAAATAACACTCACTGTGTATTAATATTCTTACATGTCAGTTAGTTAAAAGCAATAAACTGAAATTCCTGTACCAACAATAAGAAGTTGTATTCCTTATTCCAGAGATGTATGGCCAAAGAGTACTTATTAAAAAAGCAAACAACATCTATTTAATCAGACACAAAATGATTATAACCTTTTGTTGATTAATTAATAGAATGCTTATAGACTACCCAGTTATAAAGATGTATGTTGTCACATTCTCCAAAATAATGCATTTCTTAATTTGGTTTTGTTGTCCAATGCTTCTTCCTTTTAATGACTTCTTCTATCTCCTTCAGGAGTTTCTCCTTTGTGTTTGTGATATTTAGACCAGCTTTCTTCAAAAGATCATTGATCATTTTATCATTGTAAGACAACTGAAAGGTGTGATATATGTCTTTCCACATCTTAACTTCACCTGAGGAAACACAAACATCAGTCACTTACAGTATTGCTATTTTACAGTTACTTCAATTCATGATTAGAGAAACATGTTGTTTGCGCTTGTAGTTTGCATGCACAAGCTAGATAATGAAGCTGGATACACTTATGAAGGTCTGTTTACTGAATATTATAGTTACCTTTACAGTTAACAGTATTAAAAAGAGGGATGTGAATCACAACTGGAGCATTGGGGTTGTTCTTAAACACATAGAAGTCCTTTGGTTCTTCTTCATTCTCTGGGTGTTCAACTGTAGGGAACGGGATCTGAAGATCTTTACACATCTGAGCAGCTTTATCCACTGTCTATAAGGGGTAAAACAGAATGCCCCAAATTAGCTGTGTGTGACTGTGCATGTGTGTTTGTGTCTACAATAACAGTTCTAACTGAAATTTATAATCTTGTATGAACATATGAATTTATTGCATAATTAACTACTAAAATAGCTGTGGCTAAACAATAAAAAATCTTAAAAACACCACAAGCATTTGTAAAATATTTCATTTTTTTCCAACTCATGAGAATGAGCAAGAATCTTGTAGTGAAGATGGATTTTATGTTTAATATCTATTTTTTTTCCCAAGGCATCTTTATAGACTCCTGTACAGTTGTGCTATTAGCTTGGCCAGCTGGTCTGTCAGTAGGTTAGATGAGGGAGAAGCGTTGCATGAAAATTTAATTTTAGCTAAACTGCTTCTAAAATATTTCTAAATATATGAGCTAGATTAGAGATATTCATTCATCTTCTAAACCACTTATTCTAGTTCAGGTGTGTGAGGGACCATAGTCTATCCCAGCAGCACAGGGCACAAGGCAGGAACTGACCCAGAACACAGTAGGATTCCATCACAGGGCAGGAACCAACCCAGAACAGGGTCCATCATGAAAATGTATGTAATGTAAAGTTATGTAAACTTCTGACCACAACTGTATATGACCGCTCAGTCTGAGTACAGCTGATGTGCTCTTTAACATGAAATAGTACTTTTCCACTTTAAGCCTTTATACTGTCTATGACATTGCAACAAATTTCATTATTTAGCTAGATACATGGTGATGATGTCGCTAAATTATTTCACTAACAACAAACTGCACAAGACAGCTAAAACATTTAAAACTGCTAATGTTTTCCAGTCCCCAGTGAATAAAATGCCTCAGATGAGTACTCCTGGTTTCTGTTGTACTCCCTGGGCATAATGCTGGTATGTAAGATTTTAGCATTTCAGACCCTGAGATATAAAACTTATTCATGCTCGTGGTGCTGTGGTCTCATACCATGTTTTACCTAAATACCTGCCTATATAAACAAAAAGCCTGTTTACACTTGATCATTTCATATGTCACATCTGAGGCTTCCAGCCTGTCCCATAACGTCCCACTCCCCATAATGCCCCAGTCTGTTCTCAGTACCCAGTCTATTGGTGTTACCTGTATGTAGTTTCTCTTATTGTTTTCTTTAAATCTACCTGTGCCTGTTGATCATTGCAAAGTCTCTTTCAGCAGTTTGTATAGTGTCTAAGCTGTTCTGTTGTTTGTGCCTGATAGTTTTGGTTTTAAACTTTCTGCTCGTCCTACTCGGGTTTTTTTTTTTTTTTTTAACTGTAGGGTATCTTTAATATTTAAGTAAGTGTCTCTGTGTGTGTGTGTGTGTGTGCGTGTGTGTGTGCGTGTGTGTGTGCGCATGTGTGTGTGCGCGTGTGTGTCTGCACGTGTGTGTGTGTTACCTCAAAGGGATCTCCATCACTGAAGTCAAGGGAAATGATGAGGTCAACATTGCGTTCCTTTCTCAGTACAGAGAAATAGGGTGAGTTGAGTAACAGACCAGTGTCCTCATATTGTCTTGTCTTTGACTCTAGGATGCTGGGATGAACTTCATCAACTGTTAATGAAAGATAAAGAATACTAATTATATAAGATTAAGTTAGTTGTTCAGGCACTTTGTACAATTTCCTTTTTTGCTTCTAATAAATCAGGTTTCTACAATGGTGGGAGAAAATGGAGGAAATGAAGCAAGTCAGTAAGGTGCTGGTGAGTCTGTAAGTAGATATGACAGACAGCAATGATGGCAATGTTGGGCTACAAATTAATGTGGAAGGGTTACTAAAGTGATTGGATGAATCTTAAATTAGGATCTCCCAGATTAAAGATTAAAGAAAATCCATGTGTGAACCAGTGGAGGACATCACAAAATGTGAGTAACTAACTGACACAGACATACTATGGACTCTCAACAGAGAGGCTGTTAAATGACAGTTGGAGTCACTTCAGTCAATTGAGGTTTTATGATTCAATAAATAAAACCTTTCTACGGTAGAAGTCTGGCAAGAAGATTTTGTTTTGTTATGGATACCTTGCAACTTTAAAACTGGAATGTTAAAAATTGTTATCCATGATAAACACACACAATAATAATAAATATTTAATAAATATGAAATTGATAACCTTTACATAACCTTGAGGGAGACATAGACAAGATAGCCATTACACAAAAAAGCATCAAACCACAAAATGAAAAGTAGAATTATTTCCCACCTGTCATTTTGTAGAGAAAGTTGTAATGTGTTCCCCAGTCCCACTGCCAAACTTTCCTCATGCATTTAGCAATCACAATGCCTGACAAGATAAAATAGACAGATCGAGGCACTTCTACCTGATCTTAGTTCTGAATTTCAACAGGCACAAATTACCAGTAGAAAAAACAAATTGCATTTAATAACATAAATATTTAGAGTATATAGAATCACTCCAGAACAAGTCCTAATGTCTCTTGGTTAACAAGACCTTGTAACACATATCACATTTGGACAGAGCTGCCACCATTTTGTCTTGAACTAACATGATCTGTGTTTAATGGAGTTCTGGAGTTCTCTGTCACTTCCTGATGACATTTACCAGGCCTTGCCTTTATTCCACACTACAGGCTCTGGTAAAAATCAGAAGAAATCTGTTAACATTCATAGAATTGATTGAGCAGAGTTTGGCTTCTTGAATAAGATTTTATGAATTGCCACAGAATACTTGGTCATTCTAAAACAAAGGTTAAGAAAATTTAAAAAAAGGAAATCAGATTATAATGTAATAATAAATTAATTATTTGAATAATATTTATTTTACACTCAGTAAATGTCTTTTTTCATTAGTACTATGAAGAAACAGTATGAAACACCAGGAAAAGTAGTTGTTCTTCCATTCCTCCAGTGTATTTGTTTCACACAGGCTAATTGAATATTAAATGAAAGCAAGAATCACAATTTCTGCCATGAACACACAGAGGAAATACCAAAAAAAAAAAATTACCAAAAGAAGCCAAATCCCAAATCTTGCTGGAATTACTGGATGTGTGCAGCTCCTCTATCATAACTGTAGTTTCACACAGGATTAGGAAGAGATGTGTTAGTTTTACTTTCTGCCATGTACACACAAAAAGGAAATACATTACCAAAAGAAGTCCCTTACAAATCCAAGGTTCTAAAATCACATTGTTTAGAAAATCCATCAGTAATGCACAGCTCTGGGTCACTACTCACCCACTGTCTTTGGGAACCAGTGAGGGAGACAATCACACACTTTCAGTGTGTAGTTGCTTAAGATCTCATCTGTGATTGGTTCTTGAAGTTTTACCTCATTTCCTTCTTTATCATGCTTTTCTAAAGAAAATGTTTATCATGTGTATCTTTTTAAATGCCACTACAAACTAGTGATATAATAATAACTAAATAATAATACCTTATTATAAAAAGCCATATTGAATATTGGGTCAGCAGAACCCCATAATTATTAAGTTATTATATTAAATACTTATTTATTACTTCAGATTAGATGTTAGGAATGAAGATGTTAGTTTGAATAAGCATGCACTGTTCTTTGAATTATGAAATGTTTATATGAACACAACCTTTCAGTAATTCATTCATCTTGGTTATGTCATTTTTAAGATCCTCTCCATTGAAGAAGTGAAGATTCAACTCCAGGAGGGTATGCATCACCAGCTCATCATCATTGCTAGCTGATATATTTGCTAAAATAAACAGATTGACCTTTACAATTAGTGTTTGTTTTTTGTTTTGTTTTTTTCAGAATTGAGCTGTTAGGTGGATTGGGGCAGGATGCAAGTGCTGAGTAGAACTTACCTTTTAAAACTAAGTTTTTCAGACCTGTGCTCAATTTGAGTAGCCCCTTAAAAATTGTTTTTTTTATCTCTTCTCCATCAGCTAGTGCACTACCACACAAACCTGTAGATTCAAAAGAAATTAACATATGAGAGCTGTGTAAGATCCAATTTGATCATAAAATTAGCACATTTCAACAGAATAGTTACTGAGCACTTTCATCTTTTCTCCATTTCAAACTTACATCTGGTGGGAATGTGATGAAGTTTGACTCTAATGGTTTAACAACGTGAGAATTGCTTGGCTTGTGGTTAAATAATGAAAATTGTTGCAAGAATCAACAATATCAGTGATGTCATATAAAAAATAATAACAATAATAAAAGAAACAGACGAAAAATTGCACAAATGGAAATCCCTGTACTATAATGAGAGGGAATTCAGTTTGATTCATCAACATGTGCAGCTGGTAACTGTCAATTTGTTTTTGCAAACCTGGATATTAAAAACCATCTCAATAAAAAGACAAGCTGCACCTCTGAGCATGGCATAACAGGAGGCAATTTGTTTTAGATATATAAAATTATAGAAAATATACTGTCTTCTTTCTAAGAGCTTTGAAGGTTTAAACACAAAGTGTTTTGGTGTAAATCTCACTCCATAGAGGAAAGAGCAGCAGGTACTCTTAGAGGTATTAATCTGTTTCTTAAGCTTTATTTACAAAATTCATAAGAAGTGTAGAAGAGTGAAGGTTAAACCCCACCCCCTTTTTCAGGTATTACCTTGTATGTACAGCATGTCAAGCTCAGGCTGTTCCTCAGTTTTTGCCCCTTTCTCAAACCGACTTCCCAAACATTTGGAATCCACAAAGGCTCCGGTGAGGGAGTAGCCACACTCATGTGGAGTGATCTCAAACCAAGAGTCTATAAACAGACAATATAAACATTTAATTCTATCATACCCCTATACTCATGTAGTGATCTCAAACAAGCACCTACAAACTATAAAAATGTAATTCTACCCTAATCATATACCCATGCACATTCATACACATATATAAACACACATACACATGTGCATAAAAAATACCTTTACACAGTGTGTCATATTTGGACTTCTTATCAATCACTGTATAGATGGGATATGGGTTTTTAGTGTGCTGACCCCTCTGTTCTGTGAGAACTTGTTCATCAATCTGCAAAGACATTACAGACTGCAGTGTATACATCTTGAATCACTACATGAAAATAGCTCTTAAAAACGTACTTTCTGACTACTGGATCTGTGGACACTGTTCTTACCTCTTTCACTACACTAGACACAATTAATACTGCCCAGATATCGGTTATGCTGAAGTTGTCCTTTTCACACATTTTCCTTAATTTGCAGCATGTCTTGTGGTAGTTGACTTGATCACTCGTAAGTTTTTGGATGATGTTTTGTTTCACTGTCTCCATTTGTTTGGACCAGTCTGGTTCTTGGTACGCTGATGCCATGCACCTTCAGAGATCAGGGAGAATCACAAAGATTACATTAACAATAACAATGTTTATATTAAAAAGAATACAATTTTTACATTAAAAACAACATAATGTTTACATTAAAAAGGAACACAATTGTGACAGCATGGCCACCTCCTCCTTGACTCCTCCCCATGTCAGTGTGATGTGTGTGTGTGTGTGTGTGTGTGTGTGTGTGTGTGTGTATCTACCTGCTTATGCCTCTCGTTAGTTGGTTATGTGCTACACCTTTCTCTCATCATTAGCACGTATATTTAAGTGCTTGTATGTAAGTCAGTGTTTGTCAGTGTTTAACTCATATGCTTAGTATTGTAAGACTGTGTCTGCTGTGGTTTGCCTTGTATGGTAATCAGTCAAAGCAGTTTTCGTTCTTCATGTTTGCTGTTTGGTTCATCATGTTAATAAACGTCTGTGTCATGTGAACCATGGCTTGTATTTGCCTCCTGCCTTTCCACCCTCATCACAATATTTACATTAAAAAGGAACACAATGTTTTTAATGTAAAGGTACAACCTACAGGTCTCATATAATTGGATTTCTCCCTCAGGAATAGAGTTGACAAATATGGATACTAAATTGCTTTTGTTGAATGTGTACATTTAATTCATATTTGTTTATGTGCATTTTTGAAAGAATTAGTTTTTTTATAGAAATGAATGATGTGCCATATTCAGGATGAACACTGAGGTGCTGCTCTATGTGTGGACATAATTAAGAAGTTAGAATATCTAGATGTTCAGTATCAGTACCAAGTAGATCCAGAGACGCCACTGAGATACATGATGCAGTCTAGCAGTTTCTCTTCACTCAGCTGGCTCAGTGACCCCAGCAATCCAATCATAGCTCTCTCCCCACCACCAGAGCCCAGCACAGCAATGTTGGGTACCTCGTCCTGCAGTCATTAGAACACAACACACACCCTAAACCCACCACACATCTAGGAGACCCCCTGTCAGTCCACAAGCTTCAAACAGTTTTTGTAACACAGGCTTGTTGAAGACCAGGCACATTCACAGATATAATACTGATGGTCAACGTTTTGAAATATGTACAGATATTGTACAGATCTGAAGAGAATGACATAATGTTAGCATCAGCACTCCAATGTGACCACCCTATGAGTTGTGTGAGGAGCAGGGGTGTCACATCCTAATCTTAAAACTAAACTAAACTAAAGCCATGTGTGTCCCTACAGCACCAGTAAAAACAAGAACAAAAACATGTTTTATATTTATTTGTAGATGCTTATATTACACTCCCAATATGCTGGTTTGAGCAAAGATTCAAATAGGCATAATTATTTGTAGCATAAAGCAATTGTAACAATTGTATAAGACTGAGGAATATATTTAAGAATCTGATTCACCACACTGCAGGATATATTGTGATGCTGAAGACACTGAAGAACAGTTGCTCTCCTTTTGGCCACATGTTGACTCTCATCCTCATTCAGAGAGTGGCCAATTCTCACTTCACTGCTACACACACAGTATACAATAACAGGTAAAACAGTCTTGCCCCAATCCCGCTGGTCATGTTTAACACCACCCTTCATATATGGTGTCTTTCACTGTCATGAAAGTGTCTTGATTCAGTAGATATAACTGAAGTTTTGTTGGGTTGGGCCAATGTAGCATGATCATGCACAGACAGGAATAAGCATTCACAAATACAAAATGTAAATAAAAATGTAGAAAAATGTGAATAGTACATTAACCTGAAATACTATTTTAAAATTACTGTACTATATTACTCTAACATATGTTAACAATCACAATTTGATTAAACTAAAAAAATAAAATCTAAAAAAAAAAAGTAAAATCATAAAAATACCTTATGGGGGTGTCCATCTGCAGGGATTAAATGGGGCCAGGGAAGTAAAAGGAGCAATTCTGAGAAGAGACAATCATCATTTTGTGAACATTTGACAAAAGTCTTGTCACCTAAGAAAACCAGCAAACCTTAAAAAAGTGATGTGAACTATCAACATGTCATCTGTCCCTCCAGAAAGTCTTATACTTAGGACCATTGTTATTCAGTGTTTAAGGACAGTGACAGAGCAAAATCATTCAGCAAATCAGAGAGCAGCATCTTTCTCGTACCTGCATATAAACAAAAATATTTTTAGTATAGCTACAGGAGAGACCTGCCACTCGTTACAGAGTGTACTGTCAGAAATGTGATCAAGAGGATGTTTGTAATAAATGTGTCAGGTCCAGACTGTATATGCTTATTCAGGGTCTGTGCTTTATAGTTAGCACCTTCTTCAACATGTCCATGATGATCTTCAACATGTTTCTGGTTCAGTCTGCTGTCCCCACATGCCTTAAAAAGAGGGTAGTTTCTGCTAGAGAAGAGGGTGGTTTCTTCTTATCCAAGTGACTATCGACAAATGACTATGATCAGAAGCACTCACTTCCATCACTACAACAGTAGAACTCACTATCATCACTAAACAAGTAGCACTGTCTATTATCACTAGATCAGAAGCACTCACTCCCATCGCTATGAAATGGTCCGATAAACTGGTCAAGAACTTCATCTGTTCCTCCCTGCCAAAATACGTGAACCCTCTACAGTTTGCATATCATCCATACAGATCAAAGGATGATGCCATTTTACACCTCCATCATACCTCATAATGTCATCTGACCAGCAGGCAAGTGTATTATTCCAGAATTCTCTTCATTGACTACAGTTTGACATTTAACACTATATGACACACATACTCACAAGAAAACTAGTGGACATGGGACTGAGTACTTCTACTGGGCAGGTGGATCTACAGCTTCCTGACTGGCAGGTCACAGGCAGTGAGAGTAGGATGGCACATTTCAGCACTCTCAGACTGAATACTACAGCCCAACAGGGATGCGTCCTGTGTCCTGTGCCTGTTGCTGTACTCCCTCTACATGTTCCCACACACAGCTCTAACACCATCGTCAAGTTTGCTGGCAACACTTCTGTGACTGGACTGATCACAACATTGATCTCACTCAGTGCAGTATCTGACTCAGTACGGACACAGCAACAGACTGTTACTGATGGTCAGCAGTACAAAATATCTGGTGGTAGACTTTACAAGGAAGCAGTCAAGAAGTTACTTGCTCCTCACCAGTGACACAACACCAGTAGTGAGAGTGAGCAGCTTCAGATACCTCACTCTCAAACGTTGGACACATCACATAGACTCAACAGTCTAGAAAGTGCAGCAATGCCTTTATCTACTACAGAGACTGAGGAGATTTGAACCCTCACCACCCACCACCAGTTTCTACCACAGCACGACACCAAGCAGCCTGATAGGGAGCAGAAACAGCACCAACCACATCCACAAGGCTCTGCAGTAGGTGGTGTGATTTGTGGAATATATCATTGGTGGAGCTCTTATACACCTACAGGACATCTACACCAGACGCTGTGCTGGAGGATCATCACAAAATCCAGCCATACACATTATGTCCTCTTTACACTGCTGCCATAAGGAAGACACTACTCCAGCTTGAGGAAGAACTCCGAACACCTCAAAAGAAGCTTCTTCCCATGGGCAGTGTGTATTATGAATGACGCCAACACACACTATCTAAACTTCCTCCATGCCAGCTGATCCCACCACTGACCTCCACAAGCACCAGCACTTTAAACAGCACCTTAAATGATCTTTCATCCTATGTGTGAACAGTCATATACATCTCATGAACAATGACCCACATTTGCTCGTAATTTCATATTACTTTTATTACATTTATATAGTTTGTACATTGAGTCTATATTCTTGTTCTATTGTTACAGTTCGTATATATATTTACTTTATTATTCATTACCTATAATGAATCGGTCATAATCGTGCACCTTAAATTTCCATTTTTTCTGATTTCTACATAATTTCATATTACCTTCTATAATATTAAAGCAAATTATACATACATATTATATCAATATATGTCACGGTTAGTCCCTCCCAGCTTCTGTGTTCCATGTTTTCCGTGTCTTGTGTATTTTAGTTCCCTTCCGTAGTTTCGTTTTCTCTGGCCCTCGTTTGATTGCTCACACCTGCCCGTCTACCCTGTTAAGTTCATATATTTAAACCCTGTCTTCTCCGTGTTTTTTGGCGGTTCGTTATTTGAATGCGTGTATTTATGTGGTTGTATCAAAGCCCCTCTGTGTTTCAAAGCCTTCATTTATGCTGGCCTGTTTTGTTATCCTAGTGTTATCCTAGTGTTCGTTCTTACTAGCGTCTTTGTTATAGCTTCCTTCCCCTGTCTGTTAGTGTCTTTACTAACCTTCGTTTATCTTAGCCCTTGGTTTATTTATCATGTATCTCCGAAATCTCCGTATTGCCTCTTTGACCCTGGACTACCCTAACGACTACGACTTTGGATTTGCCCCTAATAAATTTCGCTCGTCTCTGCACATGCGTCCTTAGAGCTCACCGTTACAATATATATATATATATATATATATATATATATATATATATATATATATATATATCTCATAATCATAGTATACATTGTAGTATATATTAATATATAATGTGTTATTTCACGGGTCCTTCATCCCTTTATCAGATGTGCAAACAAATTGCTCCTGAAGGTGAAACCAGTTTTCTTGATATGTATATATATTTTATAAGTCTCCTGTCTGAAACATCCTGTTTTTGTTCCATACTACAGTTTTACATTTTGCTACCTCTTACCTTTACTACAGTATATGTACTCATCAATTTACCATCAAAGAACAATCTATGAACTATAAAAACTCCAGTCAATACAAGACAGCTGCTAAGCTTTTAAAAAAATAGCTTAATAAAAAGCACATACCTTCACTGAAGTCTTCACAAAATGTTAAACTTCAAGGTTTAATAACTAGAGTTAGTTTGTGGCTGTTTGAGAAAAAGGGACACCTTTTATAGGTACAGGCCTTCAAATCGAAGAGGAGGAGTTAACAGTTTCCAAATTATTCAAACCTTCTACAGATATGGCTGTGTGCTTGTGTGTGTGTGTATTTGTGTGTGTGTGTGTGTGTGTCTGTGCTTTTGTATATTTAAATGAATTGATAAATAGTTATGTAAATGATTTTAACTTAATAATAAATACAAATATTAACAATATCCATTTCCATTTCAATAAGTTGTTTAAACTTAGATTTTATTAATTAAACAATATAATAAAGCATTTCATTAATTATTTATTGCTTCAATAATAATTTCCTAATGATTTGTCTTTGCATATTTTTATACAAATTTTATACAAAAATATATTCCAAATATCGATACAAACATATAAATGTTTTTTTATGTTTATTAATGTCCATGTTAAACGTATTAAGTGTGTAATGGCAGGGCCTATATTCAGTCATAAGCAGGATTTGATTTGTGGCCCCACCACCCTGACACCTCCACTACTACTGACTATTGTCAGTGCCTGATCATTCACATGCTGTCAGTCTAGCTCAACAATAATTAAAATCAATAACTTCAAGAAACAATACCTCCCTCATTAAAGTTTCCATCTTATATAAATATGTTTTAAATAAATAAAAAATTGATAATATTATATAAACTATGTAAATTCTTAAAAATAATGACAAAGTTGAATAACTATTTCTGAATAAATCATGTAATAAAACTATGCATGTGCATGAACAGGACACCAGCTCTGACAGAGAGAGCAGGAACTGATTAAATTAGTGATATTAACTTGTCAGCTAGCTAACATAATATTGCATTTTTGTATGATTACCATTGATTAAATATATTTTAAGCTCCCTTCAGTGCCCTCTGTTGGCCAAGGGGCCCTAAGCAGCTGCTTAGTATACTTAGGTGTCATCTGTGTGTTAAGACACTGTTGCATTTAAATGTGTATTGTGTTATATAGTAATATGTGTAATAGAGTGCTTAATTGTTGGCATCTTTTAAGGATTCTCTACAATCTGAAACTTTAGAAAACTGTGGAAAACCTCAGTTGGATACATTTGTAAAATGTACTCTGGTACATTTGTAAAAAAAATATTTAATGTTTCTTATTAATTGCTGAGCTTGTATCTTTCAATCTCATTTATTGTTTTACTTATATTATATGCTTATATTACAAATACAGATCAGTTTACAATTACTTTGTGTCTGTGTGGGTGTGTTTATGTATTCTCCACTTGGTCCAAGATGACTGAAAAGTGGACAATTTATTAGTATAAATTGGGCACTGTTTTCTGATGAAAAGAAGAATATTTTCTCATCAGTGTCAGGCCATTCAGCAGATGAGGGACCTTGTCGTGAGCAGATCATCTGAAGCACAAAAACAGTTCAGCTTGCAAAGTTCCTGCTACAATAATGACCTTTAGGTGGGTATTGCAGGGTGCATTTGTACTTTTGTTCTATTTTGTTCAGAAAGGCTCACATGGTTCTCAGCCATCCAGTTGAAGCAGGAACCTCTGATAAGCAGGTCATTTTAAACCTTTCTGCAGAAAATCTTCATTTAAAGATCAAAGCATGTATTATGATTTCTGCACTGTAACTTGTTTACCTTATTTCCTCAATTCATGGTAGTTAATGTAGTCAGGTACAGGATACATTCATAGGACTACTTAGCCTCAAGTTCCAGGTGGCAGTTTGATAGTGAATAGCAGAGGGAAAGATAAGAGTCACTAATAAAACAGGGTGTCTTTCCAGTGACTCAAGAAGTACGGGAAAATCTGACAGCAATGATAAACTGCTACTCTATCTTATCACATCACTGATTTCAGATTGTAGCCTCAAGTTCCAGGTGGCAGTTGAACTGTGAATAGCAGAGGTATGCACCATTCCTTTCTGGCGAAAAAAAAACCCCAAAACATGTCACTAATAAAACAAAGGGTGTCTTTCTAGTGAAGGTAATTATTCATTTTTACATTTTCCACGTGCTGCTTAGGACTTTGTGGGATATTCAGTGCTAGTGTCTTGGATGTGAAGAGGAACGAAATTAACTGAGAATGTTGTTATGAATGGGACTGATCGTATAGAATAACTAAATATGTTTAATACCAGACACAGACTAACAATACAGAATAGAACAAAGAACAAACAGACTAACATAAGAGTAACAGGCTAACAGGGTGAGGGCGAGAACTACGGAACAAGGGAATTAACCATAAAGGAAACACTAACGGAGAACAACGAAAAGGTATTAAACTAGAACATGCAGTGAGAACACAGAACTGGACTACATACGATAGACAAACAACACCCAAGACAAAAACATAAGTAATAATAACTTCAAAGAAAACTAGATAACACTTGTGTATATAAACAGAAGCAAAATGATGGGAGAATACCGGACGAGGAAAGAGAGCGGAATCAAATAAGCAAATATGAACAGGTAACAGCGTAGACAAAACCACAGAGAAACAGTACAACAGACTAGTGAACAGCAGAAAACTAAACAAGGAAAGCAACATAGACAGCGAGGGTAACTAAACAGGGAGCGCAGGGAGAAAGTACAGAGGAACAAGGATAGAGGAACGAGGAAAGAGGAAAGAGGAACGAGATCAAGCTGGATATGCCTAAACAATGACCAACAAACAAGAGATGCCAGAACAAGGTTTACATAGGACCACAATCAGGAACAAACTAAGAACAGCTGGAAATAAAGGGGAGGAGATAGGAAACCATAAAGACAGACAAAAACTGGAAAACATGGAAGTGACTAGGTTGCCAGGGAAACAGAGAATGCTCTGGTCTGCAAGCATGACACAACACTTTCTGGGACAATAAAAGAAATAATCCTTACAATTACAAAAGTGTCCCAGCTCTTAGTGGGTGAACCCCTAAAACACTGTATCATTTATGTGCTTGAACCCATAAAATGTCCCATGTTTAAGGAAAGTAGATAATTAACTATACAAGTGTTGAAATGCCACAGCAGTTTAGCAGCGTAGGTTTTTTCGTCTCGTGACTGTTAATATTATCATCAAAATTGGGCCAGATTACAATTGGCTAAGACTGCAGATTTCAACAGGTGGCATCTGTCTGGAGTTGTACAGTGATGGATAGATTCTGCAGAAGTGAGGAAATCCAGTCTATGTAGAAAGGAGAAGTAGGAGGTGCTCACCCTGCGGCTCATAGGGTGTTGTCAAGTTCACTGGTAAGACATGCTCTGTTGTTTAAATTTTTTTTTGCTACATGTTCTTTTCCACAGAAGGAAAATTTCCTTTCCTCTTAAATCCTCCACTTGGAAATTGAGGTAATGTAGGCTTGTAAATGT
Organism: Electrophorus electricus; assembly: GCF_041902795.1. Lineage (NCBI taxonomy): Eukaryota > Metazoa > Chordata > Actinopteri > Gymnotiformes > Gymnotidae > Electrophorus > Electrophorus electricus. The sequence continues at coordinate 36,174,930 of NC_137502.1, read as the reverse complement.
ATTCTGTACCTGTGTAGGGTGAACTATTTTAAATTGGAGAAATAAGGTAAACCCTGATGATTAATTAAAATACAAAAGTAGCAGTCTTTTAAAAGTAATTCTTTTAGCAATGCCCATCCTTTGTACCAGAGAATGAATGCCCCGCTTTAGTCTCTGTGTCCAGAGATGAGGACGTGCTGCTTAGGACCTTGTGGGATATTCACATATGAAGTACTGTATTGACTGTTGTCAGATGGATGTGGAAAGTCAATAATGTCATATTATCTACACTGTTACAAAGTTCAGAAATTAGATGATTTGTATTATATTTGGGAATTTAATTAAGTTTATCAATAACTAAGTAAATAAACTATTTAATATATTCCACAGAAATTCCAATATAGACAATTTGTAAGAACTGCACAGCCTCATTTTTAAATAATGTGCGGGAGTTTATCTGGGATAATTATCTGCACTAACCTATGTGAAAAAAAATTGTATACAGTATTAAATTAAAATATTATATATGTATATATAAGTAAAACAAAATCCTGTCTCACCTCATCTTTTTCTACTTCACACCAAGGCCTTCTATCACAGGTCTGGGAGGTTGAGGGTGTGGGGCAGTATTTTTACTCTTTCTAAGATTGTGCTCTTTTCGACTGAGACTGATGATGTCATTTCTGGGATCTGTGGCATCACTCTTCCATCTTAGGAGTCATAGCCCAAGGTGTCCCTATCACCACTGGGATGGCCTTGGTGTATGATGACGGAAAAGTGGATAATTTATTAATATAAATTAGGCACTGTTTTCTGATGAAAAGAAGAATATTTTCTCATCATGGTTATTTTTATGACCTTTACCTACAGAACTTTGGCTTAACAGTATCTGAGGAATTTAAATGTTGATACAGACTATAGGATAAACAAAATAAGGTCAAAGTCAAAAGAGGAAATATGGTTTACATGGTGCAGCATAGTATAAACATGAGTGACTATACACACACACATATATATATATATATATATATATATATATATATATATATATATATATATATATGTAACTGTAAACAATGGCTTTATATATATATATATATATATATATCTTTACGACACTGGTGCGTCTCTATACATGTTTGTTGTTGAAATTAGTGCCTACCTATTGACCTATCTAGTCCTGGAGAGAGAGCAGTTGATATCTCCTCCATAACAAAATTCTAGCAAGCAAATCAGAAAGTGTGTGAACGTTCCCCCTCTGCAAAATGTTTTGGCTATTTAAGATGTTAGCTTTTCCTCTCAAGACTGACCTGCTTCTTGTTGCAGAGAAAGGATTCTTTGTAATAAGGTTCTTGATTTTTTAAAGTACTTGTTGTGCTGTGTTCTTCACTTGTACTGAACCTAAAGTTGAGAAAAGAAAAATCTCTCCATGAGAGAACTAAGTGTCAGGCCAGTCAACAGATGAGGGACCTTGTCGTGAGCAGATCATCTGAAGCACAAAAACAGTTCAGCTTGTGCAGTTTCTGCTACAATAATGACCTTTAGGTGGGTAATGCAGGGTGCATTTGTACTTTTCTTCTATTTTGTTCAGAAAGGCTCACATGGTTCTCACATGGTTCTCTACCTTATTTCCTCAATTCATGGTAGTTAATGTAGTCAGGTACAGGATACATTCATAGGACTACTTAGTCTCAAGTTCCAGGTGACAGTTTGATAGTGAATAGCAGAGGGAAAGATAAGAGTCACTAATAAAACAGGGTGTCTTTCCAGTGACTCAAGAAGTACGGGAAACTCTGACAGCAATCATAAACTGCTACTCTATCTTATCACATCACTGATTTCAGATTGTGTCCTCAAGTTCCAGGTGGCAGTTGAACTGTGAATAGCAGAGGTATGCACCATTCCTTTCTGGGGGGAAAAACAAAAAACAAAAATGTGTCACTAATAAAACAAAGGGTGTCTTTCCAGTGAAGGTAATTATTCATTTTTGAATTTTCCACATGCTGCTTAGGACCTTGTGGGATATTCAGATTTGAAGTTCTGTATTGACTGGTGTCAGCTGGATGTGGAAAGTCAATAATGTCATATTATTTACACTGTTACAAAGTTCAGAAATTAGATGATTTGTATTATATTTGGGAATTTAATTAAGTTTATCAATAACTAAGTAAATAAACAATTTAATATATTACACAGAAAATCCAAAAAAGGCAATTTGTAAGGCCTGCCTAGCCTCATTTTTAAATGATGTGCAGGAGTTTATCTGGGGTAATTATCTGCACTAACCTATGTGAAAAAATAATATACAGTATTCAATTAAAATATTATATATGTATAATATATATGTATAATAATGGGTCACAGCCCCTATCACCTTGGTGTTAACTTTCCAGATTTTCTCTTTTCTCGTTCTGCATCTTCTCTTTTAGTCATTGGTATATATTTCCAATTTCTCATATTTCTTTCTTTGTATGTTTACATAATTTGTGACTTATGTGTCTATTACCACTGCTGTTTTCTGCATCTTGTCTATGATCACAAAGGTTGGTTGTCATACAGGATCTGGTTTTCTGGTTTTGTTTGGGAAGTTTTAGTTTGGTTTTCCCCAGTGGATCGGGGTTGCCATTTCCTCCCATGGCATCCTTTGTTCTCCTTTTTTCCACGCTCAGCGTGGTGTTTAGTTTTTCCTCTTATTTGACCTGATCTAAGATCTAACTGTTCTGCACATGGGCCCACCATCATTAGAGTGTGGTTGCTCACCCACTAAGCTGTTGGAGTCATCACCCATCTGACCTGGGTTTGAGCCCATGGTACACAGAAGTTAGGAAATCCAGTCTACAAAGGTGTTGCTCACTTAGCAACACCTAGAGGTGTGTGTGTGTGTGTGTGTTCCCTTTCTCTAGGTGCATGTCAGATTCCAGATCCAGTGCCAAGTTTCCTCTTGTATGGAAATCTGCTTTTGTTCATCTCCTGTTGAAAGGTGTTGAATTGACCATTTTAGACAAGCCCGATGACAAAATTATGCCTTTATCCCAATGACACTGTGATATGTTGTGATATATAAAACCAGGTTCTTAGTCAGCTACAATTAGTTTTTAATACTCAGAATGTTCAGAATGCCGGTAGCATGAGTGGTCTTCAGTCTTCTGAAGTACACACATTTTTGCTCACCTACAAAGCCAAAAATGGACTAGCCCCTCCATACACGACACCATGTTTCAAATCTCATGCAAGACAATCATTGAGACTATGCCCTGTCCTGGCTCCATGATGGTGGAATGAACTTCCTCTGGCTATCCAGACAGCAAAATCCATATCCAAAATGCAAGACTTTTCTATTTTTGGAATATTTGGAATGACCATTGATCCTGTATGTTAACAGAAATTCTAGCATGTATAGTTTGATATTGTTTGTTATTGCACTGATCGTTTTCTGAGATAGCGCACTCTAGGCATCAACAATGATCCCTATATTTCAACAGTATTTTAGTTCAATTGTATCTTGATCTCTAACCAACTGTACTGGTTAGGATAGATTCTATGAGCAAATGACAAAGCACATTTGTAAGTCACTCTGGAGAAGAGCATCTGCCAAATTCCATAAAGATAAATGTGGCATGGGAAACTTGAATGCAAATCTATGTAAACTGAAAAGTGATTTGAATTATAATAAAACAAAGCTAATGGTGATTTCTAAAGCTAAATTAAATAGACTGAACCTTTCTACTAGCAACACTTCAGGGCTTTGAGAGAGTCTGTACCTAAATACAAGTTCTTTTGGATGATAATTGTTGATTCTCTCTTTTTACCAAGGAGACTTGTTGCTACTAACTTTGTCTGTGTTATATATATTAGTATGTATATATGTATATGTACATATAGGAAGATCTGATAATTATGAAGGGGGTTGGACATAGTAAAGCCAGTGAGCATCTCACGAGGAGCTAGTATGGGTGCCTGAGGAGAAAAGGAGTTCAGACTGGATGACTCTGGGAAAATGTAGATATAGCTTACTAACTTTGTCCTGCAAGAAGTGTGGAAAAACTTGACATTCTTTAGATAGATTTAAAGCATGCAGCCATACCAAATACAAGTATTTGAATAACATTATGTAGACATTAAAACATAGATTGAATGTATTAGATGGTACAATAATCTGAAATGCTGTTTTGTGAGTTACTGTATTATCATACTGTAACATCTGTCAAGAGTCAACTTGTCTCAAAGCAAAATAGGAATCAACAGATTCTATTGTACTGTTGTCTTGTATATTGTAAATATTGTTCTTGTCTCTTTTTTTTTGTTTGGAGTTGTAGGGATGGGTGCATTGATTCATTTGCTTTTTCCATATTCTGTTTTTGCAATAGGGAGTTAAGGTAGGAGTGTTGTATTTTATTTTATTTTTTATTTGATTTGATTTGATTTTATTGAAATTAGTGAACTGGCTGGTGTTAAGTTACTATTTTTGTTAGTTGTGTTGACATAAGCCCACCCTGAAGAAATACTCTGGTTGGCTTGGTTTATATTGTGATTATGTTTTATTTATTTATTTTTTTAATCATTGCTTTACACAGATGAATAAAAAAAAACATGAGTAAAACACAGTGAGTGTGCTTTTACGTGATGTTTGCACAGATGCATGTAATGGCCGTAACATTTTACATTTTGTTCTTAAATATCCAAACTCAGAATGTCATCTTCCTTTGTGTACACTTTCCACTCATGAGGAATCTGACCAAAAAATAAATGTTTTATTATAAAAGTCCTCCAAGCCTTTCTGGAATCTGCATACAAACCACTTCCTGTATGGGAGCTCAGAATTATCAGGAGTGATGCTCCAGACTGCGTAATTTAATCCTGCTGTTCTGTATTGTTTTATCTGTGAGTAACTGAAAATCACTGATGTTCACCACTCAGATGATCAGTATTGTATTCCAGCTCATCTTTTAGGCTGTCAGAAAATGTCTCAAGCCATGATTTAACATGTCCTTTTTTCCTGTGTGACAGCATGTGCTGCAGTACATTATTGTATGCAATGATCTCTGTAATTGTTTTCCTTGCCTCTGGGATTATCTTTTATGTATTTTTGAACCTCATCTTTAATAAAGTTCTGAAAATGTTGCAGAGGATTTGAAACTCTCTTGAAACTCTCAAAGTTCTCCTTTTCTCCCAGTGACTTAAGCATGTGTCCATGTTTAACCAGCTTCCATTAAAAGCTGGGAGGTTTGACCATATTTATCCAGCTAGATTTTAGTAGTTCTGTTGTAGACAATCATTGCCCTCTCTGAATTTGTTGTGATGCTCTGCAAACTCCATTTGTGCTATATCACACACTGAGAATTCTATGTTGAACTCATATTTTGGTGCCTTTTATTATTTTTTGAACTCATATTTTGCGGATTTGTATTCTTCTAGGTGATTTTTATAGTAGAGCAATCTCTTGAAAGTGGCTTGGACTGTAGCCCATTTTTGCTACTGGTTTAGACTTAACCAGGTCTTGGGCAGCAAGAGCACTTCCATCTTCCTGGTGAATGTGCCAGGCAGCGCTTCCCGATGTTGCTCGGCAGATGAGTCACCTGCCATGGACTCAGGTGCCATTAGAGACCTTCACTGTCCTGCCAAACTTGTGAGGGGATGCACAAACTCTTGAGTGGCATGCGCCGGATAACATCTACACCTTCTTCGAGGTCTTACAAGGCAGCGGACATGCTCGGGAGTGGCATGCACCCTTCGTAGTCTCGGGCACAGGTGAGGCTTCCATCTCCATGCAGGAGTCTGCAGATTGCTCCATATCCAAGAGAGACTCCAGGGAAAGCTCCTCCATATCTTGATGAGAGGCAACCGAGCGATCGGATCCCACATTTGAATGAGAAACTCCTGCCCCTCAGCATAGCTCTCATCATCCTGGTCCATGGAGGACTGATTGACCACCACAGAGTCTGACCCAGAATCCCTTGGATCCTCCTTTAACCCCTCAGGATACTCTTCCTCCTCCAGGAAGTAACAGAGTGAGCCAATTTGTAGTAAAGGCTCCACCTCCAGGTAGGGACAAAACTAATCATCTTGGAGGACCGTGTGGTTCTATTATAGAGGAGGGGTCAGGAGGAGTTCTGTTTTTCTTCCTTTTTTTTTTTTTGAAGGGATAGGAGAGTCGAGTCCTCCCCTCTTAGGGCTGCTGAGGGAGGTGCTAGCAGGAGGCTTGGGTCATTATGAGGGGCTTCTAACAAGGCTTCACATGACTCCTCTTCTTGTATGAGCCTCTCCAAGTCCGTACTGATGCAGATCAGCTTTGCATTCCCCAAACTAGTAGTGTCCCTCCCAAGGTATGCGTTCAACATGTGGGCAAACGTGAGCCACACGTCTCTTGTCTTCACATGCCTGCTCAGTTTCCTTGGGGAGCAACGGCAAATACTCAGCCCCTGCTAGCAAACCTCATAATGAAAAAGAGGCTCACTGCATTCCTTGGCAATCGGTGTTTCTGTGATGAGATGTGATGAGGAAGTGGGATGATGAGGCAAGTCTCTGTAACAAAAAAGTGTTTTATTCATAACTCGAAACCGAAAACTAAACACAAAGAACAGCTCAAAACTCACTAAACCAGATCAATGTAGCGAACAGCACAACTAGAAAACACTGGGGAGATACTTTACATGTCGTATGCATGGGGTCAAACACTGAAAACAAACAACAGTACAACAGGAGTTTAAATACATGTGCTAACAATGAACATAACAAGGACAAGTGACATATGAACAATTAACAACTAGGGGCGTGACGATAGACAGACACACACATACACACACACACACACACACACACACACACACACACACACACAAACATGGGGAGGAGTCTGTGGGAGCATGTTGTGACACTAAAAAAAAAAGGCACTCCTGAGGCTTTCTGTCAATCACTGCTCGTTGCTGCAAAGAATTGTTGGGGCAAAAAGCTGGAAATAGGGAAATCAATTTCTTTAGTGTTCTTTGAGAAGATTTAAATGTTTTGATAAAAATTTCAAACCAACATGTCTGGGTGTTCAGAATATTTGCCAGTGAGACCATTAAAATCTTAAGATTATGCAATTTTGAGTTTGGCCCTTTTTTGCCTAGGAGTGTATGCTTTGTAATATATTTGTTTTCACAACATATAATAGCTATATAATAGTTGGGTACCTGTCCTCCTTCTGCTGGTTCTGGACTGATATGTGTAATTTTCATCTTTTCTTATTGCTGGCTAATACTTTGTCCTGGGGATAAAAATATGCAAATAGAAGATTTAAGAGAAAACAATTTTGAATTCACAGAGCATGTTTGAAATGCTAAATTTAGCCTTATTTGTACAAATTGATATTTGTACCCACCAGTATTTTAATAGGTTAGAATTTGAGGACAGTGCTCATAAAAATAAAGGACTATTTTGTAGCTGTTGGCTTAAAATGTGAGATTTAAGGTTGTCCAGGGCAGTAATAAAGAATGATCCTCACTTTCATTGCAACCGTTGTGTAATAAATGTTTCTTTCCCTACTCGATTATCACCTGTTTCACCCTCTTTTACCTCCGTATATATAAAACATCCTTATTCTATGGAAACTGTGTTTTGAAGAGCAAATTTTACTGCCTTTATATTATAAAATATAAAGCATTTTTCATCAACTCACCATCAGAATACAATCTTGACCCATAAGAACTAGATTTGTTATATGACAGATTCAAAAGAATCTTTCAAAAGTGCACCAATTACATACAGGTGGCTGTTGTAAATTAACTTAAGAAAAACACATGCCTTTAATAAAGTCCAAAAGAAACATTAAACATAGCTATAGTTGGTTGTCCGTGTGAGAGGTAAGAGAAAACGTTTGTATGTATATCACACTGAAGAGGAGGGGTTTGTTTTAAATAGATTCCAATATATTCAACCCATTTATTCTACAGATACATGTGTGTGTGCGTGTGTGTGTGTGTGTGTGTGTGTGTGTGTGTGTGTGTGTGTGTGTGTGTGTGTAACACTGTCTGTGAGTGTATGTGCATGTCTGTGCATTTGTGTTTGAGCTAAATAATTTTTGTTACTGTTCCTGCTTATCTGGACTTAACAAGTTTACATAACACCCTACATTTTTACAACAGCAATGTAATAAATACATCAACAAATTCATCATGTTCCATGCGACAAGACCACTACCTCAGTTCATTAAGTGCCTGTTGTAACCCTTTGTCCTGCGAAACTCACGTGTTGCAAGACAGTACTGCTGTTCCCCAACATTTTCACTGCTGCTTGTGACCTTCACCAAGTGCGACTTGCTCACTGTTTTGCAACACATTCATTGTGGCTTAATGTCACTGATGTCAGATAGTGTCATGCAGAACCTACTGGAAACAAGGAAATTATATACCTGCCTTCTGCTACAGGAGGCTCTGTTGAATGTTATAAGTCTTCATCAGGGTTGTCGCTGATGCTCCACACCGTGAACAGCACTTTTGTGGGTATATTCCTGAAAGACTGGCTCAACATTATTCATAGTTGTGGCTATCTGAGTTTGAACATGTGAGAGAATGTATTTTCTGTTGAGAGACTTTAGCAACACTCACCAAAAAAGGTAATAATTATTGAAATAAATATTTATTAGATCACAAATATAAAATTTAAGTAAACACAGAGGAAGCACAAAACATTTAAAAGATCAGTTTAAATGATCTTCAATAGAATGTTACATTATAGTGTGCAATCATTATTTGAGCTTTTAGACTTTAGAATTTAGTGTAGAATAATAAGAACTGAACTGATTTATGATAATGACAGTTTGGATGATGATATTGATGGCAGTGATTACAATTTTGTAACCACATGCATTTTTGCATAAATTAAGCTAACACAAGGCAGTAAATGAATGTTATTTTGACTTCTTTAGAAATTACTAAGATTCTGATCTCTTTATCAACACCAGCATGATATAATTACATTTACAAATATAAATATTTGAACTGGTAAATGTTTTTCTGTGTTTTTAGTTGTATTTCAGAGGTATACACATATAGAACACATTTCAAAGCATATCATTATTTTATAGACTTTGTACCTAAACTAAATGGCATGAAACTGATTAACATATACTTTCATTATCATTTGGTTCTGACAGCAGATAGTTGTTCTTGCACACCTGTACCAGGTCTTCTGTGTTTTGAATAGCTTGTATCAGACATGTTGTCAGGTGGGAGAAAGAAGAATTCTGACAGTTTAGCGGATCCTGAGGGCTGGGTCAGAAAATGTTAGTATATATGAATACACTATAAACACACCAACTGTTTCATTATAGTGTCTAATAATTAGTGGTAACTGGGAGTAACACTTAATACACTGCTGTAGACAATAATATATCCTGCAGCCTATATAAGATGAGTGTTAAAGGAAATTGGAAACCAAAGAGTAAACAAGGTGCCAGGTTTGCCCCTGCCATTGCTCAGTCAGCCCACCAGATGGACCTCTTACACACTTTCTTACACACTCACCACCAGAGGGAATCCTCTGCACAATACTGACAGGTTTCTGTGGATACCAATCAAGCTCACCTGTGGATTATTTCTGAACCTAGTTTTTTGCTTCTGTGGGATTTTGACTGTGCTTGCCTCATTTATATTGATTCCTGCTCATTGGATTTTGGCATTGTTGTTACCTGCTTTGGAATTAATTCCTGTATGTTTGTTTTTCTTTTATGCTTGTGCACTTTATTCTGAACTTTCTTCTGTTTATTCTACAATATATCTGCAAATGTATCCTACAGTGTCAGCTTCACAATAGGGATGAAAACAACTAAAGAGTGTGAGAAGTTATGAAAGAATAATTGATTGGTTAGTCATTTCAAGGAAGTCAGTGCCCTGGGTCTGAGGTCAGTGCATGGTCTCTTACTCTAAGGTGGACTCATTAGACAGGTAAAGGATTAATTTGTCTTATTTCAATAACCCTTTCAAACGTATAAATGGAAGGTTTTCCATTAGGGAATTTGCATGTTGACAGTCAGTGTTTATGTGAGTGCTGATTTGGGAATAGCAGGAAAACTGATTTGGGAATCTGTTGACATGGTAACAATATGGAAAGAATAAAAAATAAACCGCACAATTCATCTCACATTGGAACGTTGGTGATGGGGGTAGCCAGAGAAGTGAGAGACTGCAAAAAACTCACTAATTAGATTATTACAAAATTAGAAAATTCAGACACATTGAACAGAATTTAAATTCTAAATAGCTCATTTTTTTTAATAGTTCAATAGTTCAAATAGTTTTCATTTCATTTTGAATTTAGTACATTTCTGTTTTTAATGGTCACAGTCTGTAGAAACATGTACTGTAGGTAACAGAGTGCTCCACTGTTGGTATTTCTTTTAAGGATTCGCTACTATCTGGAACCAAAATGTCAATTTAATTTAGAAAAATATTTCATGTTTCTTATATGCTGTCTAGCCTCTATCATTTAAATCTCACTTATTGTTTGAGTGAACATGCATTTATAAAACATACAGTTTAGGTAATGTATGATTATATCTGTATCTCTATATGTATATGTGTTCTGGTTTAAGGTGACTGAAAAGTGGATAATTTATTATTATATTAGCCATTGTTTTCTGACGAAAATAAGCGAAGATAAGTATGTTCTCTTTATGGTTGTATTTATGACATTTGCCTAGAGATCTTTTGCCTACCAGAGGAAATTAAAAGTTGATGCAGGCTTTAGGACACAGAATAAGGTCAAATTCAAAAGAACAAATACGATTTAGATGTTGTTGAAATTATGTTCAGAAACATAGAACTTTGAACAATAAAAATTAGGAATAAATGTAATGTTATTTTGGATTTCAATGATACCTTTGTGTTATAGTGCTTTATTTATCTCAGCAGTGATTCAGAACATCACATATCATCTTAGAAGTGAAGTAGTGTGATGAGCAGCATCAATTGGAATAGTTTTTCTATTTACTAAGTTTCTTTTCAGAAAAGGTTTTTTGTTTGTTTGTTTGTTTTTTACATATCTTCCTAAAAAGAAAACCAATATTTAATGCAAAGAAGAAATGTTGTTGTGGTTGTTGTTGTGTGTGTGTCAGTGCTTATAGGACATTTATGCTTTCTCTCTGCCATATTATAGCTGAATTGTATTTAATTTTATTTTGCATAGCTCAGCTTATACATGTTTTGTTTAATCCTATATTCATTAGTGTTGTTTCTATATTACTGGTATTATTTCTTCATTATTTTTGTTATGATCTATTGTTGGTGGACCCCTTTGAAAATTAGACAAACGTGTTCTCTCCTTATTAGAGGAGCAATCAGTCCCCCCCCCCAAAAAAACAAACAAACATATATATATATATATATATATATATATATATATATATATATATATATATATATATATATATATATTTAAAAAAAGAACATAAACGCTTGTCTCAGTTTTGCCAGAAAACATTTTGATTATCCCCAAGACTTCTGGGAAATTACTCTGTAGACTGACAAAACATTTTGGAAGGTGTATATCCCATTACATTTCGCATAAAAGTAACACAGCATTTGAGAAAAGGAGCATCATACCAACAGTAAAATATGGTGGTTGTAGTGTGATGGTCTGGGGCAGTTTTCCTGTTTCAGTACCTGGAAGACTTGCTGTGGTAAATGGAACCATGAATTCTGCTGTCTACCAAAAAATCCTGAAGGAGAATGTCCGGCCATTTGTTTGTGACCTCAAGCTGAAGCGTACTTGGGTTCTATAGCAGGACAATGATCCAAAACACACCAGCAAATCCACCTCTAAATGGCTTAAGAAACAAAATGAAGACTCTGGAGTGGTCTAGTCAAAGTCCTTACCTGAATCCGATTGAGATGCTGTGGCATGACCTAAAAAACCCTCCAATGTCACCGAATTACAACAATTCTGCAAAGATGAGTGGGCCAGAATTCCTCCACAGTATTGTAAAAGACTTATTGGCAGTTATAGAAAATGCTTAATTGCAGTTGTTGCTAGTAAGGGTGGCCCAACCAATTAGGTTTAGGGGGCAATCACTCTTTCACAGAGGGCCATGTTGGTTTGGATTTTTTTTCCCCTTAATAATAAAAACCTTCATTTAAAAACTGCATTTTGTGTTTACTTGTTATCTTTGTCTAATATTTACATTTGTTTGATGATCTGAAACAGTGAAGTGTGACAAACAGGCAAAAAAAGGTGTCAAACACACTTTCACACCACTGTGTGACTAAGTAATTATTTTATTTCACACTTTTTCTATAAAATATAGCTCACATGAGAGGAAGAATAAAATGACTTTGTTGCCCCCAAATGAACCAGTCTATGCTCCACAGAGCAGGCCCCCCACATGAAGGAGGCCCTGTTTAAAATAAATTTTGTAGAGTCTCTGATGCATCCAGGCCATCAGGTGTCAGTTCAAAACAAAGACAGTAATTACCAAACTCTCTCTCACACACACCCACACCCATCCTCTTTTACTCTGCCCTACTTATTTAGGTAATTAAAAAAAATATATATATTTTTAAAGATACAGCAGACCACACAATTGCTCATGAAATTTGTTATTTTACTTTTTATTTTCAACTGTGAACCTGCCACTCCATATCTGTGATCATATAAATTTGTATTGTTACATAATTCAGTAAGGTCTGTACATAAAAGGATTGATTTGCCACCATATCTTCCTGACACTATGCACTTTATTTATGATTGAGCTTTATTTATGATAATAAACCATCACAAATGCAGCAATGATATAACAGACAATTCATATTTTAAAAATCAATTAAACTAAACAACTTTGCTCCTCTATAAACAATTAAACTGAAGCAACTCTGTTGCTCAACTGAGGGAGTTATAGACAAAATGTTCTAGAATTCTAAAGCAATACATATGCACCTAAATATCCATACATGAAAGATTTGATTGTGTAGTAGTATTCATATATGTCAGTTAGCAATAATAAACTGAATTCCCTGCACCAATAATAAGTTGAATACCTTATCCTAGAGCTAATGGTGAAAGAGAAACAAAAAATAATTCAAACATGATCTATTTAATCAGGCACAACATATTTATGATCACGTGTTGATTGATTAACACATATCTTGTTGAATATCCAGTTACAAATGTATATACCATCACATTCTCCAAAATCATGTTCAACCTGGTCATGGGTTTCTTGTCTAATTCTTCTTTCTTTGAATGACTTCTTCTATCTCCTTCAGGAGTTTCTCCTTTGTGTTTTTGATGTTTAGACCAGCTTTCTCCAAAAGATCACTGATCATTTCCTCCCTGTAAACCAAGTAAACGGTCTTGTATTTTTTTCCCCACTTCTTAACTTCACCTGAGGAAACACAGACATTGATCATGTATAACTCTGCCATGTTTGTTACTTCATTTCAGGATTTGAGAAACATGTGGTTTGTGCTCATATCTTGCATGCACAGTGAAGCTAGTTACACTTATGGAGGTTTGTTTACTGTATATTATAGTTACCTTTACAGTTAACAGCATTAAAAAGAGGCATGTGAATCACAACTGGAGCATTGGGGTTGTCCTTAAACACATAGAAGTCCTCTGGTTCTTTAATATTTCCTGGGTGTTCAACTGTAGGGAACGGGATCTGAAGATCTTTACACATTTGAGCAGCTTTATCCACTGTCTATAAGGGGGAAAATTTGAATGTTCTTAATTATCTGTGTGTGAGTGTGCACATGTGTTAAACATGTATGACCATATATATTCCTGTTTCTTATATCAGGTCTGTTCCAGTGGCTGTTCTCCCGGACCCACTGCTGACTGACGCAGCCCTGCCTCTGGATCTCCCTGACCCACAGCTGAACGGCACTGCTGCGCTCCTGGACCGCTCTCACATTATTACAGAGTTATAATAAATAATAAATTATAGAGAAAGCAGATTAATAAAAAATAACTTTTTCTAAATGGAATAACACATTTGCCTCTCAAGGCAGATCTGGTGACCCTTACTCCTTGGGAGTTTAACTTTATAAACTAACTGGAGTGGAGGTGTGGCTAAACAATAACAAATCTTAAAACCACCACAAGCATTTGTAAAAAAAAAATTCCAGCTCATGAGATTATATAAGAATCTTGTAGTGAAGATAGATTTTGTTTGTATCTAATTTTTTTTCAAGACTCCTGTATAGTTGTGCTATTAGCTTGGCCAGCTGGTCAATCAGTAGGATAGATGAGGGAGAAGCCTTGTATGAAAATCTAATTTTTATGTCTATTTAGCTAAACTTCTTAAATATTTCAAAATGAGCTAGATTAGAGATTTTCATTCATCTTCTAAACCACGTATTCCAGTTCAGGTGTGTGGGGGACCAGAACCTATCCCAGCAGCAAAGGGCACAAGGCAGGAACTGACCCAGAACACAGCAGGAGTCCATCACAGGGCAGGAACCAACCCAGAACAGAGTCCATCATGAAAATGATATAGCTTTAAAACTGCTAATGGTTTTCAGACCCCAGTGAATAAAATGCCTTAGATAAGTACTCCTGGTTTCTGTTGTGGTCCCTGGGCATAATGTTTTGTAGTTTGTACCTGATAGTTTGGTTTTAACCTTTCTGCTCGCCCTCCTCGTATTTTTATTTATTTATTTATTTATTAAATAGTTTAGGGAATCTTTAATATTTAAGTGTGTGTGTGTGTGTGTGTGTGTGTGTGTGTGTGTGTGTGTGCGTTACCTCAAAGGGATCTCCTTCACTGAAATCAAGGGAAATTATGAGGTCAACATTGCGTTCCTTTCTCAGTACAGAGAAATAGGGTGAGTTGACTAACAGTCCAGCGTCCTCATATTGTCTTGTCTTTGACTTAAGGATGCTGGGATGAACTTCATCAACTGTTAATGAAAGATAAATAATACTCATTATATAAGATTAAATTAGTTGTTCAGGCACTGTGTACAATTTCCTCTTTATTTTTGCTTGTGTTACTTCAGGAAATAAAGTTTTCTAGAATGTTCTGAATGTTGTTTAGAATGTTTAAAGCATGTATGTGTGTGTTCTGAGTGTGTGGTTGGAGAAGACAAGGATTGTCTGTAGAAATAGACACTGGAAAATGAATTTAAATATTTGATACTTCATTATTAACTGTTTATTGGGTTATTCACATAAAACTATTATGCCTGATGGATGTATAGAAACAGTTCTCTGGAAAGGCCACCTAATAATCTATATATACACATAATGATTAAGGAATGAAACATGACAAAGATGAAGCAATGAACACTACTAACTAAGGGGCAAGGCAACATGTGGGGAAAGGAGCATAAACACAAGGCACATGGCAACACGTTGGCAAAAAATGAAACAAAACGGAACCATGTGATGAGTGGAATCATGTGGATGGGGTGTAGAAGAGGGGGCTGTTACTAGAACTTGTTGCAATGCGTGCTAATGTGATTACTAAACTAACAGAACCTGTTGTAGTGTGCGCTAATGTGATTATTAATTAAGTTAAGGAGCCATGTTTATTGTCTACTATGCAACAATGGTGGGAGAAAGTGGAGGAAATGAAGCAAGTCAGTAAGGTGCTGGTGAGTCTGTAAGTAGATATGACAGACAGCAATGGTAGCAATGTTGGGCTACAAATGAATGTGGAAGGGTTACTAAAGTGACTGGATGAATCTTAAATTAGGATCTCCCAGATTAAAGATTAAAACAACTCCCTGTGTGAACCAGTGGAGGCCATCATAAAATACGAGTTAGTAACTGAGGTAGACATACTGTGGACTCAACAGAGAGGCTGTCAAACGATGAAACAGTTGAAGTCACTTCAGTCAACTGAGGTTTCATCATTCAATAAATAACACTTTTTTTATTGGTAGAAGTCTGCCAAGAAGATTCTGTTTTGTTATGAATACCTTGCAACCTTGAAACTGGAACAATGATAAACACTAACAATAATGATAACTACTAAACTGATCTTCTAACCTTTAAATTAGCAGTAGTCTTATTTTTTTTTAACCAGATTATGTAGTCACACACAGAGTAAACAATGGAGATGTGTTTCTGAAAGGTAATCCAAATGTTAATATAAAGGATACATACATGCACGCCACTCATCACCACTCACGCCGCCATCATCTGCCTGTACTACCTGTACATACCACAGCAATTGTTTTTCTAACCTGTCCAGGAAGACTTCCACCAGACGATACACAGGTGAAACAGGGAACACTACCAATGAATGACTGACAAGGGGGCATGGCAACTTGAGGGGAAGGAGCATAAACACAGAGCATGCGTTGACACAAAATGAACACTGGCCATGCAGGGCACCATGCTAAGGGAGACATTACAGAAAAACATAAAACACAAAAATTAAAAGTTGAATTTTTATTTCCCACCTGTCATTTTGTAGAGAAAGTTGTAATGTGTTCCCCAGTCCCATTCATACACTTTCTTCATGCATTTAGCAATCACATTGACTGACAAAATAAAATAGACAGATTAAGGCACTTCTACCAGTTCGTAGTTGTGACTTTCAAAAGGCACAAATTACCAGTGGAAAAAATGAATAGAATTTTATAGAATAAATATTTAGAATGTATAGACTCACTCCAGGACAAGTCCTAATGACTTGGTTGACAAGACCCTGTAACACACATCACATCTGGACAGACCTGCCACCATATTGTCTTGAACTAACATGATCTGTGTTTAATAAATCTGGAGTTGTATGTCAGTTCCTGATGATATTTACTACCAGGCCCTGCCTTTATTACACACTATAGGCTTTGGTAAAATCTATTGATGTTCATAGAACTGATTGAACAGAGTCTGGCTTCTTGAATAAGATTTTATGAATTACCACAGAAGACTTGGTTATTCTAAAACACATCTTAAGAAAATGTAAAGTGTAAATCAGATTATAATGTAATAATGAATTATTTAGATACTTTGATTTTATACTCAGTGGTTTTGTTTGCTTTCTTTAGTACTGTGAAGAAACAATAAGAAAAACAGGAAAGTCAGTTCCTCCAGTGCAATACTTTCTTCACACAGGCTAACTGAATATTAAATGAAAACAAGAAACACACTTTGTGCCATGTACATGTAGAGGAAATACATTACCAAACAACATCACATCACATCGAAATGCCTGCACATTCATGCTCCAAGCTTCAGTTTGACACTGGGGAGTCCCACTTTCTGCTATGTACACACAGAGGAAATGCATTAGCAAAAGAAGTTCCTTGCAAATCCAAGGTTCTGAAACCACTGAATGTCACCCCTTGCTCATTCACATCTGCATAAACTATGAAGCACTAAAATGACAGGGTCATTGTTTAGAAAATCCATCAGTAATGCACAGCTCTGGTGTCACTACTCACCCTTTGTCTTTGGGAACGAGTCAGCAAGACAATCGCACACTTTCAGGGTGTAGTTGCTTAAGATCTCATCTGTGATTGGTTCTTGAAGTTTTACCTCATTTCCTTCTTTATCACACTTTCCTAAAGAAAATGTTTATCATGTATATCTTTTTAAATGGCACTACAAACTAGTGATATGATAATAAACAAATAATAAGACCTTATCATAAAAAGCTATATTGAATATTGGGTCAGCATAACCCCTTAATTAGTAAGTTATTATATTAAATACTTGTTTATTACTTCAGATAAAATGTTAGGAATAAAGTTGTTAGTTTGAATAAAGCATGCACTGTTCTTTATTAAATGTTTATGTGAACACAACCTTTCAGTAATTCATTCATCTTGGTTATGTGTTTTGTACGATCCTTTCCACTGATGAAGTGAAGATTCAACTCCAGAAGGGTCTGCATCACTAGCTTGTCATTATTCACGGACTCTAAAAGAATGAAATAAACAAAAAACAAAACAGCATTAGTTAAAACTAGTTCAGGGCCTTAAATGAGTAATTAACTAATGAATAATTATTTAAATATATATTACTATTAACACATTTACTTTTAACAATACCTTTTTTATTTTCAGAATTGAACTGTGATGCTGTTATTGGGGCAGAATGCAAATGCTGAGTAGAATGACCTTCATTAAAGTCAGAGCACTCTGAAACAGAAAAGAAAGCAGAGCACATTCAATAGGCAGGGAGCAAAACATGAGACAAGCTAAACATGGAATAAACAGACCATTGAACATAGACTAAGACAATAAACACGATAACAAAGAAACATCAATACCAGTAACAAATGACAGCAAATCAAACAAACAATAACCAACCATGAAAAGAGGAAACACAGGACTTAAACACACAGGCTAACAAGAGGAACATCTGAAACTAATAAAAGAAATGAGGAAAGGCAAAATGGTAATCAAAGCTAAACAAGAACATGAGGAACAGCTTAACTAGGAGACTGCAATGCTAGTGGAGGAGAAATGTGACTTGAACACTTACTAGTTGAAAAAGAGCCCACGCATCTGATCAATCTGAGTAGCCACTCAAGAATTGTTTTTTTTACCTCTTTTCCATCAGCGAGTGCACTACCACACAAACCTGCAGATTCAAAAGAAATTAACATTACTGATAACTTTCCTCTTTGCTCCATTACAAACTTACGTACAGTGGGCATGTGATTAAGTTTGAGTCTAATAGTTTAACAACCTGACAATTGCTTGGCTTGTGGTTAAATAATCAATGTTATGAGAATCAACAATATCAGTAATGTTATGAAAAAAACAAACTGTAAGAAAGAAAAAGATGAAGAATTGCACAAATGAGAATCACTGTACTATAATGGGTGTAAAGCTCACTCCATAGAGGAAAGGTACTTGTAGACATCTTAGTCTGGTCCTTAATCTTTATGAACAAAAGTCAAGTGTAGGAGTGTGAAGGCTAAAAAGGCCCCTTTTTCAGGTATTACCTTGTAGGTACAGCATGTCACTCTCAGGATGTTCCTCAGTCTTTGCCCCTTTCACAAACCTACTTCCCAAACATTTGGTATCCACAAAGGCTCCAGTGAGGGAGTAGCCACACTCATGTGGAGTGATCTCAAACCAAGAGTCTATAAACAGACCATACTATAAACATTTAAGTTATCATACTCATGTGGAGTAATCTCAAACCAAGAGTCTATAAACAGACCATACTATAAACATTTCATACTATCATACTCATGTGGAGTAATCTCAAACCAAGTGTCTATAAACAGAGCATACTATAAACCTTTAATTCTGTCATACATCTATACTTATGGAGTGATCTCAAACAAGCATCTAAACAGAAAATACTATAAACATTTAATTCCACCATACTCATATACCCATGCACACACACACACACACACACACACACACACACAAACACATATATAATCACACATACATACACACATAAAAAAAAAAAAAATACCTTTACACAGTGTGTCATATTTGGACTTCTTGTCAATCACTGTATAGATCGGATATGGGTTATTGTTGTGCTGACCCCTCTGTTCTGTGAGAACATGTTCATCAATCTGCAAAGATATTACAGACTGCAATATTTGTGTTTATATCTTAAATAAGTAAATGAACATATCTCTTCAAAATGTGCTTTCTGACTACTGGATCTGTGGACACTATTCTTACCTCTTTCACTGCATTAGACACAATAAATGATGCCCAGATATCAGTTACACTGAAGTTGTCCTTTTCACACATTTTCTTCAGCTTTTTGTATTGTTCATAGTAGGTGACTTTGCCCTGATCGAGCCTTTTGATGATGTTTTGTTTGACTGTCTCCATTTGGTTGGACCAGTCTGGTTCTTTGTACACTGATGCCATGCACCTTCAGAGGTCAGAGAGAAACACAATGTTTACATTAAAAAAGAAATGTCTGGAATTCTCATATATTTGGATACCCCCATCAAGAAAAGAGATGTTACTGAATTGTTTTTGTTGAATGTCTACATTTAATTCATATTTGTGTATGTGCATTTTTGAAAGAGTTTTTTTATAGAAATGAATGATGTGCCATATTCAGGATGAGCATGTGAGGTGCTGCTCTATGTGTGGACATAACTAAGAAGTTAGAATATCTAGATGTTCAGTATCAGTACCAAGTAGATCCAGAGACGCCACAGAGATACATGATGCAGTCTAGCAGTTTCTCTTCACTCAGCTGGCTCAGTGACCCCAGCAATCCAATCATAGCTCTCTCCCCACCACCAGAGCCCAGCACAGCAATGTTGGGTACCTCGTCCTGTAGTCATTAGAACACACAACATAAACCCACCACACATCTGGGAGACCCCCTGTAAGCCCATGAGCTTCACAAAGTCTTTGTAGCACAGGCTTGTTGAAGACCAGGCACATTCACAAATGTAATATGATGGTCAATGTTTTGAAATATGTACAGATATTGTACAGATCTGAAGAGAATGACATAATGTTATCGGTCAGCGCTCCAATGTGACCACCCTATGAGCTGTGTCAGGAGCAGGGGTGTCCCACCCAAATACTAGTTGTAAAACTAAACTAAAGCCACCATGTGTCCCTACAGCACCAGTAAAAACAAGAACAAAAACATGTTTTATATTTATTTGTAGATTAATTGCACTCCCAATATGCTGATTTGAGGAAAGATTCAAATAGGCATAATTATTTGTAGCATAAAGCATAACAATTGTATAAGACTGAGGAATATATTTAAGAATCTGATTTACCACACTGCAGGATATATTGTGCTCCTGAAGACACTGAGGAACAGTCGCTCTCCTTTTGGCCACATGTTGACTCTCATCCTCATTCAGAGAGTGGCCAATTCTCACTTCACTGCTACACACAGTATACAATAACAGGTAAAACAGTCTTGCCCCAATCCTGCTGGTCATGTTTAACACCACCCTTCATATATGGTGTCTTTCACTGTCATGAAAGTGTCTTGGTTCAGTAGATATAACTGAAGTTTTGTTGAGCTGGGCCAATGTAGCATGATCATGCACAGACAGGAATAAGCATTCACAAATACAAAATGTAAATAAAAATGTAGAAAAATGTGAATAGTACATGAATCGGAGATGCTATTTCAAAATAACTACTATATTACTCTAACATATGTTAACAATCACAATTTTGATTGAACTAAAAAACTAAAATCTAAAAAAATGTAGAAACATAAAAATACCTTCTGGGGGTATCCATCTAGAGATTAAATGGGGCCAGGGAAGTAAAAGGAGCAATTCTGAGAAGAGACAAGCATCATTTTGTGAACATTTGACAAAAGTCTATTCACCTAAGAAAACTGGGCAAACCTTAAAAAAGTGATGTGAACTATTAACTATTATCTGTCCCACCAGAAGGTTTATACTTAGGACCATTGTTATTCAGTGTTTAAGGACAGTGACAGAAAACCTTCTGGCATCATTTAGGAAATCAGATCACAAGCATCTTTCTCGTACGTGCATATAAAGTTGTCCAGTATGGCTACAGGAGAGACCTGCCACTCATTACAGAGTGTACCATTAGAAATGTGATCAAGAGGATGTTCATAAGGAAGGTGTCAGGTCCAGACTGTATAGACCGACATGTATTCAGGGTCTGTGCTTTGCAGTTAGCACCTGCTTCAGTCTGCTGTCCTCATATGCCTTAAAAAGGCCATCATTTTCCTGCTAGAGAACAGGATAGCTTCTTCTTGTCCAAACAACTATCGACTAATGACTATGACCAGAAGCACTGACGGTCTGATAAACTCATCAAGAACTTCATCTGCTCCTCCCTGCCAAAATAAGTGAACCCTCTACAGTTTGCATATCATCCAAACAGATCAAAGGATGGTATTTTACACCTCCATCATACCTCACAATGTCATCTGACCCAGAGACAATTGTAGTATTCCAGAATTCTCTTCATTGACTATAGTTTGACATTTAACACTATGTGACCCACATGCTCACCAGAAAACTAGTGGGCATGAGACTGTATACTTCTACTGGGTAGATGGAGCTACAGCTTCCTGACTGGCAGGCCACAAGCAGTGAGTGTAGGATGGAATATTTCCAACACTCTCACCCTAAACACCAGAGCCCAAAAGGGATGTGTCCTGAGCCTTTTGCTGTACTGCCTCTACATGATCCCACACACAGATGTAACATCATCGTCAAGTTTGCTGGCAACACTAATGTGACTGGACTTGATCACAAAAATTCTCATTCAGTGCAGTATCTGACTCAGTATGGTCACAGCAACAGACTGTTACTGATTGTCAGCAGGACAAAAGATCTGGTGTTGGACTTTAGAAGGAAGCAGTCAAGAAGTTACTTGCTCCTCACCCTCAACACAACACCAGTAGTAAGAGTGAGCAGCTTGAGGTACCTGACTATCAAACTTTGGACACACCACATAGACTCAGTTTAGAAGTTTAGAAGATGCACTACTACAGATCTACTACAGGGACTAAGGACTTTGAACCCTCGCTACCCACCACCAGCTTCTACTACAGCACAACACAGAGCAGCCTGACAGGGAGCATCACAGTCTGGTACGGAAACAGCACCAATCACATCCACAAGGCTCTGCAATGGGTGGTATGATTTGTAGAATATATCATTGGTGGAGCTCTCACACCCGCAGGACATCTACACCAGATGCTGTGCTGTAGGATCATCACAAAACCAAGCCATACACACCATGTCCTCATTACACTGCTGCCATCAGGGAGACACTACTCCAATTTAAGGAAGAATTCTGAACACCTCAAAAGAAGCTTCTTCCCACAGGCAGTGTGTATTGTGAATGAAGCTACCACACACTGCCTGAACCTCCACCAGTCCAGCTGATCCCACCATCAATGATCGCAAGCATGAGCACTTACATCTCACAATGACCCACAGCTGCTCCTGATTTCATAGTATTGTATACCATACTTTATATTACTTACATTCATAGTTTGTTTATTGAGAGTATATTCTTGTTCCATTGTTACAGTTCATATACATATTTACTGTGTTACTCATTATCTATAGTATCCACAATAAGTATACACCATAATCATGCACTTTAAATTGACCATTTCTCTGATTTCTACATAATTTCATATTTACTTCTATATTATTGCAAATTATACATACATGTTACATTAATATACATTGTATATTTTATATACTACAGCATATATCTATATACGTACACACAATGTGTAACGCTGTAAGGAGGCGGACGCATGTGCGGAGAAGAGCGAGATTTATTAAGGGTAAATCCAAATTCGTAGTTGTAAGTCGTAGTCCAAGGTCAAAGAGCCGATACAAAGAGTACGTGGATACATGATCAAACTAAATACACGAAGGCAAACTTGGGAAGCAGGCTACAGTAATGCCCCGAAATTCGCCGTGGTTACGTTCCTAGGCCCCCCGCGAATTTTGAAAAGGAGCGAATTTTGGACGGACAACTAACCAATGCCTATAAATACCCATCTTCATATGTTAAACCCTAAATATGTCCCCCAAATACTTCATGTTCATTTAAAAATTGATGTTATGATATTAACCTTTAAAATTGTACAGGTAAAAGTAGATGATTCTTCTGGCCGATTCCATCCTAACGATGGATACATTTTTAGCAGTTTCACGGAAACTTGATGAAACGGTAGGCCGCTTCGATCTTCTGGATGTAGCCACCCTACTTTCACACACACAAAGCTAACACGCTACACTTGACACAACGAACGAGGTCGTGAGACGCGATAGACTCCAAATATTTAAGTGTTAGGTTCCAAGGAAAAAATACGCGAATTGGTGAAGACGCAGATTCAGAAGCGCGAATTTTCGGGGTATTACTGTATTTAAAAAAACGCTAAGAAGAACTATGAGTAACAAACACGAAGGCTAGAAGAAACATGGGCACGGAGTACAAAACTTAAACAGGTAGATACAGGCTTTCAGACAAACGTATTGTCATAAACACAACCATTCAAATACAACGCACCAAACGAACGCAAAGAATAGCAAACACCAAGCCCACAAGGTGGGTTTAAATACATGAACTAAATGAGGTAAAAACGAGGAACAGGTGTGAGTAATGAAAGTAGGGGCGGAGAAAGCGAAACAACAGCATGGAACTAAAATACACAAGACAGGAAAACGTGGAACAGACGAAAACTGGAAAACACGGAAGTTGGGAGGGACTAATTGTGACACATTGTAGTATATGTTAATATATAATGTATTATATATCACCTATGAGCTTCTAATAGTGAATGTGTGTGAATTGTGATGACCTTTATATCATAAAGGCATTGTTTATATGTACTCATCAATTCACCATCAGAGAACAATCTATGTACTATGAGAACTAAGTTTGCTACAAGACAGCTACAAAAGAAGCTTTAAAAATAGCTTAATGAAAAGCACATACCTTCACTGAAGTCTTCACGAAATGTTAAACTTAAAGGTTTAATGACTAGAGTTAGTTTGTGGCTGTGTGAGGAAAAGAAACCTTTTATAGGTACAGGCTATCAAACTGAAGAGGAGGAGTTAACAGTTTCCAAATTATTCAAACATCTACATGTGTGTGTCTGTGTGTGTGTGTGTGTGTGTGTGTGTTTGTATATGTGTGTGTCTGTGTTTTTTATATTTAAATGATGGATAAATAATTATGTAAATGATTTTAACTTAATAATAAATACAAATATTAACAATACATGTTTAAATAACGAAATCCATTTCAATAAGTTGTTTAAACTTTGATTTCATTAATTAAAAAGTATAATAAAACATTCCATGAATTATTTATTGTTCCAAAAATTATTTCCCAATGATTTGTCTTTGCATATTGTTTATACAAAAAGTTCCAAATATCTGTCCAAACAGTAATAAATTAGTAATGTTAACTAGCCAGCTCGCTACCGTAATATTGCGGGGTTTTTTGTTTGTTTGTTTTTTTTGTTTGTTTTTTTTTTTTGCGTAATATTGCGTGTGATTACCATTGACTTAATATATCACGCGCGCAAAAACAACAACAACAACAACAAAAAAAAACCCTAAAAACTAACTAAATAAATAAATACATTTATTAATTAATTAAAAGTTTCAAGCACTCTTGGGTCCCCTCTGGTGGCCAATGGGGACCCTAAGCAGCTGCTTAGTTTTCTGTGTTAAGATGCTGTTACAGTTATAGTATTAAATCTACAAATTAATCCAGTTCCCTATATTCATTTCTGTGCAAGAGTTGTGCATGGTATATGTGATGGTTAAATGGTTTTAGCAGATTATTTTCATGGGGAGAAGAGAAAAGAAGATTGCATACAGTTTACAAATGTCTCACTAGAAGCTGAAATATTTGAAAATATAATGCAAACTACTACCAGTACACTGCACAAGCAGAAATTATGATTATTGTAAATTATCCACACAAAGATGTGATCTCAATGCTTTATCAGCAGCAGTACAAGCAAAACCTGTCACTCTCCTGTTGATGTTGTTGTGCAACATTAAACTACTAACTCAATTCATTTCACACAGATTTTACATTTAGGAAGCTGCATGTGGACAGTCAGTGCTTATGTGAATAGGGTGCTCGAGAATGTAAAAACCTATTTGGGAATAACAGGAAAGAATCTCATGGATCTGTTGACATCGTAACAATGTGGAGTTATGGAAAAATAATAAGAGGCCAGCCCTATCCACATTAAAGGCCAAGTTACCACAGTGTTGATGGGGGAGAGAACTGAGAGACTGTGGAAAGCTCATGAATTATATGAAAAATTCAGTCACACTGAATAGAATTTAACTTACATAGTTTAATTGGTTTGAATTTAGTACAGTTTTACATTTTTTTACTGAAAATAGTCACAGGTTATAGTAATATGTGTAATAGAGTGTTGATTGTTGGCATCTTTTAAGGATTCTCTAAAATCTGAAACTTTAGAAAACTGGAAAACCTCAGTTTGATAAACCTCTGGTACATTTGTAAAAATATTTCATGTTTCTTATTAGTTGTTTATCTTGTATCTTTCAATCTCATTTATTGTTTTACTTAATGTTCTTATATTAAAAAATACAGTTCAGTGTACAATTTCTTTGTGTCTGTGTGGGTGTGTTTATAAATCCTCTGCTTGGTCTAAGATGACTGAAAAGTGAATAATGTATTAGTATTAATTAGGCACTGTTTTCTGATGAAAAGAAGTGAATAATATTTTTTCTCATCATGGTTGTTTTATAAAGTCATTACTGTAGCAGAAACTGTACAAGCTGAACTGTTCTTGAGCTTCAGATAATCTGCTCATGAGACGCTCCCACATCTGCTGAATGGTCTGATACTTACTTCACAAGCAAAACTGTTCAAGGTTTGTTATAGGGGAGAATTAAACTGTGCTCTCTGCCCAGGACTAGACAGGTCAATAGGCAAACACTCATCTGATCAACAAACGTATAGAGCTGTCAGTGCCTTAAAGATTTTTTTTTTTTCAATTTCTAAGATTTTACCTAATTAGCATTGTATCAGAATGTTCTCTTGTTTTTTAATTACCTATTAGACATTTTCTTGTATTGATTACCTTTTGACGTCAGCCCACCTACAAACCCAGATCAAAAACCGTTGGTATGATTCATACTTGCAATACAAAAGAGTGTTCTCAACCAGTTTGGACAGTTTTATGTGCCACACATATTAATAGGGCATGTAAAGTAGTGCATTCAACATATTAGCAGTATCAGTTCTGTGCTATTAAAATGTAGACAAGAAGACAACTTTATTTTTTAGTTTTGGAAAAATAAATAATAAATGTACAAGTGGTATAGTTCTTATGTCATGGGCATGATTAGAAATAATAACTTAATGTAATTTCATTTACTTTCAGGGGCATTTCACACACATCAGTCCACACGAAGAACTCGGAGTAGAATTCTAGTCATGGATCAGTGTATTGCACTGAAATGGACTGACTGCAGCTGGATTTGGAAATAAAGAATATCTACACATCATGTCATTCACATGTATAAATGCCTTATGGTGCTTTATGTGTAATTAAAGTGTCATGGAGGAAGTATTTTTTGTGACAAAAGTGCTCTTTAAATGCTCCGTACTTAAAGCTCACTTATGAGTGAAGGCAAATGGTGATTTCTCTTTCTATTTTACTTACGACTTTAAATACAAGCTTAAAGCTGGGATGCATTTGTCTTTTACAGCAAATGTGAGCAGTGAAGTGAACTTTGAACAGTTGTTCTAATGTCTTTAGTGGTTTTTCAAAGATAATAACATGAACAATTAGTACAATGTCTATTAACAAAGCTCATCATTCAACAAAAATGAAACAAAATAGAAAGCACAGATTAGAAGAATCCTACAAAGACACACACACACACACACACACACACACACACACACACACACACACACACACACACACACACACTGGGGGTGCGGAGTGAGAAGATTGAATGTACATAATGTTCAAATTGTCAGTTACAGTTACAGTGCAGTCAGGTCCAGAGGTCTTCTATCTTTTCATACTGTTCCTTTTTAAATGTCTCAGGATAACAGGCTAAAATATTTACACAGTATTACAATACCATCCATTAATACAGAATCATTAAAGTTAAATCATTAAATCATTAAATCTCCCTCTTTTTGAAAAAGTCAGTAAAATCTCCCATATATCTTTGAATTCTTTCATTTTGCCCTTGTAAAATAAATGATGTTTTCTAATGTGAGGCTTGATGTCATTCCTTTTAATCACTGTGATAATCCAGGACTTTCTTCTTTTTTCCTAGGAATGAGCTACTACTCGTTTGGCTTCAAATCAGACAGAAGACCAAACAGGATTTGTTTATATGAACTTTAAACGGTGGCGACACAGAGGGAGCGAGAGACGAGGCTGCAAGAAAGTGCTCTTTATTTTCCATCATAAACAAATAAAGAGTAGAACAAAGGAATCAGAATACGTCCTTAAAGTAGCGTTGAGCTCTGTCGAACAAATGATAGTTATGACCACTAATGGGTAGCGCTGTTTTCCGGGACCTGCGGGTTTAAATAATGAGAGAATGAAATAAGGAACAGGTGAGCAGGATTAATAGGAAGGTAATTGAGAGTGGGGCAGGAGTGTGCTGTGATCCTGAGCCAGAGTGGGCCTGTCACTCCTGCTGGATAACTGGTAACTGTGACAGGAATCAACTGTTTCACATAATTAGCTAATTATGTGACACATAATTAGCTAATATATATTAGCTAATATATATTACTACTGATATGTCTCAGTATATATATATATATATATCTGCTGTCTGTGTTTAACAAGTGTTGCTTAATATAGATGGTCATTATATTGTTACTGTTGTGTGAGTCTTACTCTGTTCATCGCATTGTTATTTTCAGTTTGTGTCTATCATGTTTAATTAAGACATGTTTGATTAAAAAGACTTGTCTAGGCATCCCACTCCTCTACACGACCATCACAGTGTCATAACATGTTTACTTTACTCAATTCATGGTAGTTAATGTATTCAGGTACAGGGCACATTCACAGGACTACATAGCCTCAAGTTTCAGGTGGCAGTTTGACCGTGAATAGCAGAGGGGAAGAAAAACATGTCACTGATAAAACAGGGTGTTGTTCCAGTGAATCAAGAAGTATGGGAAAATCTGACAGAGCACTAACAACCCTCTCCTCCACCTGGTCACAACACTGATTTCAGCTTGTGACCAAGTTCCAGGTGGCAGTTGCACTGTGAATAGCAGAGGTATGCACCTTTCCTTTCTGCGGAAGAAAACATGTCATTAATAAAACAGAGTTTGTCTTTCAAGTGAAGGGAATATATATATATATATATATATATATATATATATATATATATATATATATATATATATATATAGAGAGAGAGAGAGAGAGAGAGAGAGAGAGAGAGAGAGAGAGAGAGACAGACAGACAGACAGATAGAGTACTCCACTGCATGGCTAGCCAGTAAAGGCCTTAAAGATTAAACAATAATGACATGGCTCCCTTCCTCACCTGAACTAAACCCTGTTGAAAACTTGTGAGCCCTTCTTAAACAGGAGATTTACTGTGAATGAAAATGGCACAGCTCTCGGATCAGTATCTGGGAGGGTGTGGTTGCTTCTGCACAAAAAGACTCCATGAATGGAAGGCTTATGACTGTTATTGAAAAGAAGAGTGGCTATACTGGTCAGGTTTTTTTTCTTTTTTGAAATATCAAAAATGTTTATTTGTAAATTGAGTTGTTTATTATTGTCAATTATGAAAATAAACAAGTGAAACATTTTGTTTTTCTGCAGACTAATAGTTGCCCAATAATTATGCACACATGGATATTCTCCTAAGAAAGCCAACCTTCACTTTTACTTTCTTAAATATTCAAGGTTGAGGTTTATAAACATTTTGGATTGACTGAGAGCACAGAAGTTGTTCAATAATAAAATGAATCTTCAAAAATACAACTTGCCTAATAATTGCAGACAGTGTGAAAAAAATAAAAACTAAATATATATATATATATATATATATATATATATATATATATATCTACAGCTCCAGACAAAAAATAAGAGGAGATCACACTCTAGTTTTACAATCGATGGGTATGTGTTTGACCAGGCTGAGCAGTTTTGTTTTATTCTATAAACTACTGGCAACATTTCTTCCAAATTCCAGATAAATATATTATATTTTAGAGCATGTTTTTTTTTTTTTTATGAAAATGACTAATGGTCCAAATAACAAAACAGTTACAGAAATTTCAGACCATAAATAATGCAAAGAAAACAAGCTCATATTCATTTATAAACAACACAGTACTAATATTTCAACTTAGGATGAGTCAAGAAATCAGCATTTGGTGGAATAACTTTGATTTTTAATCACGACTTTCATACGTCTTTGCATGTTTTCCACGAGTCCTTCACATTGCTGTTGGGTAACTATGTCAATCCTGGCACAGAAATTCCAGGAGCTCGGCTTTGTTTGATGGCTTGTGACCATCCATCTTCCTCTTGATTACATTCCAGAGGTTTTCAATGGGGTTCAGGTCTGGAGATTGGGCTGGCCATGATAGGGTCTTTATCTGGTGGTCCCTCATCCTCACTTTGATTGACCTGGCTGTGTGACATGGAGCATTGTCCTGTTGAAAAAAAAACAATCATCAGAGTTGGGGAACATTGTCAGAGCAGAAGGAAGCAAGTTTTCTTCAAGCACAGTTTTGTAAGTGGCTTGATTCATGTGTGCTTCACAAAGACAAATCTGCGTGATTCCAGCCTTGCTGAAACACCCTAGATCATCACCAATCCTGCACCAAATTTCATAGTGGGTCCAAGACACTCTGACTTGTAGGCCTCTCCAGGTCTCCGTTTAACCATTACATGACCAGGTGTTGCACAAAGCTGAAAATTGCACCGATCAGAGAAGATGACCTTACTTCAGTTTTCTACAGTCCAATCCTTATGGTCTTTTGCAAACTTCAGTGTGGCTCTTCTTTGCTTCTCATTGATGAAGGGCTTTTTTCTAGCTTTACACAACTTCAGCCCTGCCCCCAGAAGCCTGTTTCAAACCATCCTCGCTGTGCAATTCACCCCACCTGATGCATGCCATTCTTTTTGTAAAGCTACAATTGAACCCTTCTTTTCCTCATTAAGAAGCTTTCTTAAGAGAAAGTACATGTAAACGAGAAGCGAGAGTTAGCGAGATATACAAAAACGCAATGACCGACATACAAGAGATGCAGATACAAGGTTTAAATAGAACTACAATCAGGGACAAACTCAGAACAGCTGGACACAAAGCAGAGGAGATATGGAACCATGGAGACTGACGAAAACCCGGAAGTGACCCAGGAAACGGGGAATGCTCAGGTCTGTGGGTGGGACAAAAAGAGAAAAATGTATAAATTATGGCACACATATTAATATAGCATATCGTGGTACGTACTATTGGTTTCAATTCAGTACTGTTAAAAAGAAAGGTATGACTCTAATGAAACAGTGTGTCTTTCCAGTGATCCCGATAACACTAAAGATAACACTCTAAGTGAGTGGTTCCTGCTTGTGCTTTCTATTTAGACTGGATTTCATCACTGCTGCAGAATCCATAAATCACTGTGCAACTCCTGACAGATGGTATCTGTTCAAACTGGTGAAGTCTTAGCCAGTTGCAATCATAAGTGCCTGTTTTGGACAGAGGGTGTCTTTTCAGTGATATATTTCAAGTGAAGGGAAATTTATATATATATATATATATATATATATATATATATATATATATATATATATATCCTGTTGAGTGCAACAGGAAACACCATGATATCTTTAACAATAAACAGAGAGCAGGTCACTGAGCTGTTCGAGAAGATAGACAGAACGGTGGAGCAGAATGGAGGGTGAGGATGAGGAAAGAAGCCAGAGGCACAAACAAAGTCAAACAGAAATACAGAGAGAAAAGAGAGGCAGGGAAAGAAAGATTGAAGAGACACACTCAGTGCAGGAGAAAAGACATAGAATATGAACAAATAAGACTACCATTTGTTATTACTCAGTGAGAAGGTGACAGTACATTGGCTACAAGGTCCCACCCATGACACAGTACTTGTGCTACAAGGCCCCATCCATGACACGACCAAGGATACTAGGCCCCACCCCTGATAGTATCTGGGCTGCAAGGGCCCACCCATGTGAATACCTGTGCTACAAAGCCCCACCCTTGAGAGCACCAAGGATACTAAGCCCCACCCATGACAGCATCTGGGCTACAAGCCCCGACATATGTGAGTACCTGGGCTGCAAAACCCCATCCTTGAGAGCACCAAGGATACTAGGCCCCACCCATGACAGTATTTGGGATTCAAGGTCCTCTTGGGTTCATTGTTTTTGAAGTACAGTAATCTTAAAGAGGCAACAAATTACACATGGGTTTAGAGGAATTAATTTTATTTAGAATTGTGCAAGTTAAAATTTTAAACTATTTGGGCAAGTTGTACCACATAAATCATGTATCCATATTTTTAAAAATATCAGTGTTTGGTATCTCTCACACTGAAACAGAAAGAATCAGAGTTTGATCCCTCATGTCTGGTCAGGTAACCTTAAAGCCTCCTATAAATGGGCCTGGGTTGTGCCCTCCTGACACTATATGCCTGGATGGGTGGAGGACTGTTTGACTGCATAATATTGAAGACATTTGGAGTGTGGAGTTTCCACCCACTGCCTAACAGTTCAAGTTCAAGTTCAAAAGGCTTTTATTGGTCATACAATAGGCTTTTACTGTTCACACAATGAACAAACATCGCATTTATTTTTTTCCAGTATGCAGTACTGAGAATACGTAAAGTGGGTTGTGCATAGGAGTCAGTGACATGCTATACTGAACATAGCAGTCACCAGTAGCAGCCACAACAGTACAGAGTATAGTGCTGATTTAATACATTACTCTAGCAGCAAGTAGGAATAATGTGCAAGAGTGCAAATAGATTGCATATACACTGCCTTGCCAAAAAAAAAGGTCACCACCTGGATTTAACTAAGCAAATAGGTAAGAGCCTCCCATTGGATAATTACTGCATGGGTGATGATGTTTCAGCTGCCAACATGTTATTTAACCCTAACTGATGCAGTGAGTAGCTTCTCATTTGTTAAACAACCATGTCGAAAGACACATCGCGTGGTCGTGGAAAGGATGTTAATCTGTTTCAGAAGGGTCAAATTATTGACATGCATCAAGCAGAGAAAACATCTAAGGAGGTTGTTGAAACTACTAAAATTGGGTTAAGCACTGTGCAACACATTATTAAAAAGTGGAAGGACAGTGGGGCAACATCATCTTCGACGAAGGAATGTGGTCGGGAAAATAAAATTGTGATCTGCGATCTCTTAAACGTATGGTGAAATCAAATCATAGAAAAACAACAGTAGAACACAGGGATATGTTTAATAGTGAGACTTCAGACTGCCCTCCAAGGTACTGCGGAACTTCTACACCTGCACTATCGAGAGCATCCTCACGGGGGAACATCACAATCTGGTTTGGGAACAGCACCAAGCAGGACAGACAAGCACTCCAAAGGGTGGTGCGTTCAGCAGAGCGCATCACTCATACGGAACTTCCTGACCCGCAGAGCATCTATTACAAGCGGTGCCAGACCAAGGCCAAGAGGATTTTGAAGGACCCCACCCATCCCAACAATAGGCTCTTCTCTCTGTTGAGGTCAGGGAAGCGCTTTCGCTCCCTGGAGACCAATACAGAGAGAT
Source organism: Electrophorus electricus (assembly GCF_041902795.1). NCBI lineage: Eukaryota > Metazoa > Chordata > Actinopteri > Gymnotiformes > Gymnotidae > Electrophorus > Electrophorus electricus. Next base: position 36,141,766 of record NC_137502.1, on the reverse strand, counting down.
TCAAGAGGAGCTTCTTCCCACAGACCATTTGGGCCGTGAATCAGGGCAACTGAAAAACTGTGGGGACCACAACCATGATGTCAATAACATTATGACTGGAATTGTACATTGTGTACCTAGACATATATTCATATATACAATGTACATTGTGTATATATACATATTATGCATATATTGTACATACATTGTTATATTTTTTTTTTGTACTTTTTGTATATATTTCATTATACACCCCTGTATCTTTCCTCAGTTTGGACAGAGCAGTCACAAAACCCATTTCACTGTGAGTTATACCATGTATGACTATGTACGTGACAAATAAACCCAACTTGAACTTGAATTAGTTCAAAAGACAGCTACTTTTGTATTTTCGTTAAACAGCAGGGTTTACCTTATATCCTCAATTCATAATAGTTAACCCTAGACAGATAACAGAGCATGTTAACAAGCCTACATTGCTTAATTTTCCAAGTGTGGGATTTCAGAGGTATGCAACTTTTCCTTCTGTGGAAAAGAACATTCATCAAAACAACAGACCATGTCTTTCCAGTGAACCTGACAATGCGCTGCAGGGTGAGTGTCTCCTGCTTCTACTTTCTATATACTGGATTTCCTCACTTCTGCAGAATTTGTGCATCACTGTGAAACTCCTGACAGATGACACCTGTTGAAACCTGTCAAGTTTTTAGAACTGCTCTTTTTTTTTTTTTTATGGGTTCACGCACAAGTGCCTGCTGACCCTACTGTCTTATTTACACTGTGTTAGGATTTCACCAACTAAGGGCTGGGACACTGTTGTAATTGTAAGGATTTTTTTCTTTTATGGTTCCAGAATGTGTTGATAGGGTCTTTGTTCTTTATGTGTCCAGTCATGTAGGAGCCCTGCTGTAAGATACAAAATGTTATTTAAATTTTATTTATACAAATACCTGTTATGCTTAAATCCAAGAAGCCTTCTATCTATCTATCTATCTATCTATCTATCTATCTATCTATCTATCTATCTATCTATCTATCTATCTATCTATCTATCTATCTATCTATATATATAGATATAGATAGATAGATAGATAGATAGATAGATAGATAGATAGATAGATAGATAGATAGATAGATAGATAGATAGATAGATAGATAGATAGATAGATAGATAGAAGGCTTATTGGATTTAAGCATAACAGGTATTTGTATAAATAAAATTTAAATAACATTTTGTATCTTACAGCAGGGGTCCTACATGACTGGACACTTAAAGAACAAAGACCCTATCAACACATTCTGGAACCATAAAAGAAAAAATTCCAGACAATTACAACAGTGTCCCAGCCCTTAGTTGGTGAAACCCTAACACACTGTAAATAAGACAGTAGGGTCAGCAGGCACTTGTGCGTGAACCCATAAAAAAAAAAAAAATAGCAGTTCCAAAAACTTGACAGGTTTCAACAGGTGTCATCTGTCAGGAGTTTCACAGTGATGCACGAATTCTGCAGAAGTGAGGAAATCCAGTCTATATAGAAAGTAGAAGCAGGAGACACTCACCCTGCAGCACATTGTCAGGTTCATTGGAAAGACATGCTCTGTTGTTTTGATGAATGTTCTTTTCCACAGAAGGAAAATTTGCATACCTCTGAAATCCCACACTTGGAAAATTAGGCAATGTAGGCTTGTTAACATGCTCTGTTATCTGTCTAGGGTTAACTATTATGAATTGAGGATATAAGGTAAACCCTGCTGGTTAACTAAAATACAAAAGTAGCTGTCTTTTGAACTAATTCAAGTTCAAGTTGGGTTTATTTGTCACGTACATAGTCATACATGGTATAACTCACAGTGAAATGGGTTTTGTGACTGCTCTGTCCAAACTGAGGAAAGATACAGGGGTGTATAAAGAAATATATACAAAAAGTACAAAAAATATACATATAACAATGTATGTACAATATATGTATAATATGTATATATACACAATGTACATTGTATATATGAATATATGTCTATGTACACAATGTACAATTCCAGTCATAATGTTATTGACATCATGGTTGTGGTCCCCACAGTTTTTCAGTTGCCCTGATTCACGGCCCAAATGGTCTGTGGGAAGAAGCTCCTCTTGAATCTCTCTGTATTGGTCTCCAGGGAGCGAAAGCGCTTCCCTGACCTCAACAGAGAGAAGAGCCTATTGTTGGGATGGGTGGGGTCCTTCAAAATCCTCTTGGCCTTGGTCTGGCACCGCTTGTAATAGATGCTCTGCGGGTCAGGAAGTTCCGTATGAGTGATGCGCTCTGCTGAACGCACCACCCTTTGGAGTGCTTGTCTGTCCTGCTTGGTGCTGTTCCCAAACCAGATTGTGATGTTCCCCCGTGAGGATGCTCTCGATAGTGCAGGTGTAGAAGTTCCGCAGTACCTTGGAGGGCAGTCTGAAGTCTCACTATTAAACATATCCCTGTGTTCTACTGTTGTTTTTCTATGATTTGATTTCACCATACGTTTAAGAGATCGCAGATCACAATTTTATTTTCCCGACCACATTCCTTCGTCGAAGATGATGTTGCCCCACTGTCCTTCCACTTTTTAATAATGTGTTGCACAGTGCTTAACCCAATTTTAGTAGTTTCAACAACCTCCTTAGATGTTTTCTCTGCTTGATGCATGTCAATAATTTGACCCTTCTGAAACAGATTAACATCCTTTCCACGACCACGCGATGTGTCTTTCGACATGGTTGTTTAACAAATGAGAAGCTACTCACTGCATCAGTTAGGGTTAAATAACATGTTGGCAGCTGAAACATCATCACCCATGCAGTAATTATCCAATGGGAGGCTCTTACCTATTTGCTTAGTTAAATCCAGGTGGTGACCTTTTTTTTTGGCAAGGCAGTGTATATGCAATCTATTTGCACTCTTGCACATTATTCCTACTTGCTGCTAGAGTAATGTATTAAATCAGCACTATACTCTGTACTGTTGTGGCTGCTACTGGTGACTGCTATGTTCAGTATAGCATGTCACTGACTCCTATGCACAACCCACTTTACGTATTCTCAGTACTGCATACTGGAAAAAAATAAATGCGATGTTTGTTCATTGTGTGAACAGTAAAAGCCTATTGTATGACCAATAAAAGCCTTTTGAACTTGAACTTGAACTGTTAGGCAGTGGGTGGAAACTCCACACTCCAAATGTCTTCAATATTATGCAGTCAAACAGTCCTCCACCCATCCAGGCATATAGTGTCAGGAGGGCACAACCCAGGCCCATTTATAGGAGGCTTTAAGGTTACCTGACCAGACATGAGGGATCAAACTCTGATTCTTTCTGTTTCAGTGTGAGAGATACCAAACACTGATATTTTTAAAAATATGGATACATGATTTATGTGGTACAACTTGCCCAAATAGTTTAAAATTTTAACTTGCACAATTCTAAATAAAATTAATTCCTCTAAACCCATGTGTAATTTGTTGCCTCTTTAAGATTACTGTACTTCAAAAACAATGAACCCAAGAGGACCTTGAATCCCAAATACTGTCATGGGTGGGGCCTAGTATCCTTGGTGCTCTCAAGGATGGGGTTTTGCAGCCCAGGTACTCACATATGTCGGGGCTTGTAGCCCAGATGCTGTCATGGGTGGGGCTTAGTATCCTTGGTGCTCTCAAGGGTGGGGCTTTGTAGCACAGGTATTCACATGGGTGGGCCCTTGCAGCCCAGATACTATCAGGGGTGGGGCCTAGTATCCTTGGTCGTGTCATGGATGGGGCCTTGTAGCACAAGTACTGTGTCATGGGTGGGACCTTGTAGCCAATGTACTGTCACCTTCTCACTGAGTAATAACAAATGGTAGTCTTATTTGTTCATATTCTATGTCTTTTCTCCTGCACTGAGTGTGTCTCTTCAATCTTTCTTTCCCTGCCTCTCTTTTCTCTCTGTATTTCTGTTTGACTTTGTTTGTGCCTCTGGCTTCTTTCCTCATCCTCACCCTCCATTCTGCTCCACCGTTCTGTCTATCTTCTCGAGCAGCTCAGTGACCTGCTCTCTGTTTATTGTTAAAGATATCATGGTGTTTCCTGTTGCACTCTTCCCCACTCCAGTCTTCCCCAGCAGCACAATTCTTCTCTCACTGTTATTCTTTTAAGGTTCAGGGAATTTTGTCTGAGGGAACCTTGTCATCTTTGGAGCTGGATGTTGAAAATGCTATTTAATACTGGAGATCTTTTTTGTTTTAATTTATTTACATATAAAGCACTATCTTTCTTTAAAGTCAAGATACTATTCTGAAAATGTATGTATGCATATTCATCTGAGTTTCTTTGATTTTCCTTTTGGTTCAGGTTATTGAAGATGTATCTATTCTGTAATTTCTTTATGATGCTCTTTAGTTCCTTATTCTTTTCCATAACCTCTTCAATAGTAAAATTATCTCTCTCTAGCTCATCTCTTATAGTGAAGAAAATCCAAATGTTCTGGTAGAGCCACTGTGGTAGCTTCTCAAAATGCCAAATCCTTTCATCTGTATTTATTGAAAATCTATCCAGTTTCCTTACAAAGTTTTGAATTGTTCTTCTTTTCTTCTCTAGAAAATACATCTGCCTTTATTATTTACAGAACTACAGTGGGGACTGACTCATCTAACTGGCTGAGAACATTTTTTCTTCTTCATTATGTCTTTTATGTTCACTCCTGGGTCATATTGCCCTGGTGTGTCATACACATAAACTTCACTCCATCAATGACTACACACTCCTTCAGAATACACTGAGACCCTGAGAGTTTCTTAGAAGAAAAAGCTTGTCTTCCTAATATGGTGTTCCCTGTAGAGGTCTTCCCAGCTCCTTTATTTCCAAGCAGAATCACACTGAAGCAAAGTACAGCACTCTTGTCTGTTAGTTTCTGCATTTCCATTTAGATCCCTTTCAAACGACAGAAGAGTGGTATGAATATCAACTCTTCCATTTTGAGGATCAGAATTGTAATAATTAATCTAGTTTGATGTTAATTATTATTATCCTTAAATAAAATGTTAAATTAATTCAGAAAAATACTTTTAATTATTCAAAATTAAATGTAAAAATTAAATGTAATATGTGAAAAATAAATGAATGAAGAGTGCATTCGCATAACAGTTACTCAGTGGTTAAAGTTTTAATGATTGAATAACAAGTTCCGCACATATAGACATATAGATAAAATCTAATGCATTAAAATAATTGTCTTGACACACAGCACTGAGATTTATCACTCTGCACAACCTCAACTGAAGGTGTATTGTAGGCAATGCGATAATACCACTGGAAATCAACCATTAAATCTCATTAATTAATTAAATGAGAGAGATGGTTTTATTTTTCTCATATGATTTTGTATTTTCCATCATACAGAAGGTGGCCTATTGCATTGGATTCCAATGCTCACAGCAGTCCCATATACTTCAAGCTAAATTCTACTGCATTCAAATTTAATATGAAGTTGAAAGGGAGGAACTGGTGCTAGCCAAGGGAACAGTGAAAATCAGGAGAGGGTGAAACAATTGTTGAAAGCCACAGTACAGAGAAAAAATATAAGGTGGCCAGGTGCAGTAGACCAAAACAACAGAATACTATTCTGTATGTTTTCCTTCACTACTCAAAACATACAAAGTCCAAAAATACTTACTTCTGAACCCTGATTAACAGGGAGAATGTATTAATTTTATGAATTTATTAATGATTAATAATTCAGTCCCAACTAATTAAAGTCACCAGGTTGATTTGTTATTATTTCTCATCTACCAAACATTAGAATATCACTCTTGACTCACAGACATAACTAATTTATGCTTATTGCATAAGCAGAGAGCATGTAAAACCATCTGGGTGGCACTGATGGAGAGTGCCCATTTTCTATTGAAACCATGTGAAGGGCACTGAGAGTGTGTGTCCATCTTTCGTTAAACCACTGGAGACCACTGGGAACCAAACTGCTATATTGAATTTTTTACTGGACATATCTGTTGTGTGCGGATAAATCATAATTATGCAAATATATGCATAAAATTATTGAATATATGTGTATAGTAGAGAGTGTGTATGCTGTATATGTATATGAGCTTTGCTCATCAAAGCTGGGAAATGGCTTATGTGTAGAGCTTGGTCCAAAATTTGTTACCATTGCCCTGAATATAACAAACACAGTCTTGAATAATATTTCAAGCCTACAAATCCTTCTGTAGCCTGCCTCATGTTTAGTAAAAGGCTTAAATTTTATTTCATTGCAACCAGAAAAAAATACAAATGTAAATATTATACAAGGTAATAATTTAAACAAAAAGCTCCTGTGGGCTGTTGTTATACGTTTGCCCTTCAGAATTTACCTTTATAGCATTTAGCTGACACTTTTTATCCAAAGCAACTTACAACTATGACTGAGTACAACTTGAGCAATTGAGGCTCAGGGACCTAACAATAGCAACTTCGAAGTTGTGGAGCTTGAACCAGCAACCCTCGGATTACAAATCAAGTTCCTTAACCACTGAGCTCCCACTGCCCAGACAGTTTACTGATATTCTATGCTAGTATCATGAGGGATGGACATTTCAGAGTACCCGAAAGTAGGCTACATGAGCACTGTATCAGTATGTGAAGGAGTACAGGTCTGGTCAGGGAGTGTTACAGTATGACACAGTAGAAGACAACACTGCACTAGTATGACATAGTAGAAGACAGCACTACACTAATATGACACAATAGAAGGCTTCCAGTGCTCACTTTCAGCAGCATCCACTGCCTGCAAGATGTCAGGCCTTTTTATTAGTGTTTCCAAACCTGCCTCCTGTAGCCTGTATTCTTTTCAATCAATGATATGATGCTGCTTACTGGAGTTTATTTTAGATGTTACAGTGGCAATAATGGCGATATAAATTAATCATTGACTACAGCAAGAATCATCTGCCTTAGGACCTCTAAAAACAAAGGTTCCTTTACACTCCACATCAAACAGCTATTTAACTAATTGAAAGTGATTCAAGAATTATTTGCAATACCAACCTTATGAAGTAATGCTAAACATTACATTCGCATTTATACAGATTACATTTATAGTGTTTGGGAGACACTCTTAGTCCGTGTTGCATACATATATTACTTACATAAGATAAAATAAGATATGAAAATAAATACATAAATGAAAAAAAATACACAACACCAAGTCTCTCCAGTTCATTTATCATGGGGGCTGTTTCCCACCTGATGCATAGCTTGCATACCTCTTTTCTGATTTCGTCTCGCAGACCGTTCATGAAACTATTGCGAAGGTGGGCTTCCCATGCTGAGACCTCAGCCGGTCCTGCTGCCATCCTGTCCAGTCTTTCTATTCCACAGTGTGGACTTCTATGAATCTGCCACAGTATTCTGCCACATTCTCCTCTGGCCCTTGTCTGCAGCCTGCCAGCTATGATGGCAGTGTTAACGCGTAATGAGAATGCCATGGTTGCAGGTCCGTGGCTGACTATCAAGAGCAGCCGCGTGCATGGCTGCAATGGCGTCGTTGTAAGTGCCGGGTAGTCCTGGGTAGGCTGGGGGAGAGACTTCAGAATAGGTTTGCACCACCATCGCAGGAGTGTCTTGCTTTAATGCTTCCTTTAAGCAAGCATTAAGCATTTTCCCTCACAGCCCCAACGAGTTAAATCATTCAACGCACGATAAAGTATTTCAACCATTAGCTAAATAAATAGCTAAATACACGTCAGCCTTTTTAGCAACTTATACTAATATAAGGTATAGCATGAATTAGTTAAGCACTACTGAATTGCTTACCTGTTGATAAAAAAAAGGTTAATGTTTGATCCATGTCCATGTTCGTTCGGACGACTTGGGAAAGTTTTCAGATGTATCGCTTACAATTATGGCTGTGAACTAAAGGAGTGAAGTACCAAAAACACAGCTTTAAGAAAAATCAGTGGGGAAAGAGATGGTTTTCGGATAAAAGTTGCAAATTGCGTCCCGCCCCGCCCCCAAAACCTCTCTCAGTTGTTGAAAAAACTGAAAGTGGTAAGGGTACAACGTGTGATAACAGACAAAAACCTTGTGTGATAAAACTTATAGAGTAACCACAGTGGTTAGAGATCAGAGAAAAAAAAAAATGAAAACTTTGTGATGTTTTCTGAAAAGTTTTCTTATTGTCCTGTTCGAGTACATCTGGCAAATGAGGTCGGTAGGGGTGTGTGTGTGTGTGTGTGTGTGTGTGTGTGTGTGTGTGTGTGTGTGTGTGTGTGTGTGAATGAGAGTGAGAGTGAGAGTGTGAGAGAGAGAGAGTGTGTGTGTGTGTGTGAGAGAGAGAGAGAGAGAGAGAGAGAGAGAGTTTGAGTCAATGACCTCTGACCTCTGACTGCAGAGTGTGTGTCAGAGAGGACACTGAACAGACAGACAAAGTGGAGAAAAACTGGTGTAGTATGAGACTGAAAATTGTAATTTTTTATTTCCCTATTAAATTATTATTTCAATGATTCCTACTCAAACATCGGGGGTACGAGGGTCTGCTTTTATGGGAGGAGTTGCATGCTGCACAGGATTGGTCAGACCAGGTGGTTGGGTAGAAAGAAAAAAAGGCAGCAAAATTTGATCTTTCTGGCCTAGTTCTGACCCTGGGAGGAGTTTGGTTTTGGGAGGGGGACACACCATATATAAATTTTGGCAGAAAGGTTTTTCCTGAATGGTAGGGGGGAGGAGGTATGACTTCTTAGAGAAACAACTAATGGGAGAGGAGTGGGAGGGGTGAGGGGCAATATATCAAGTTTGTCAGAAAGTTATTCCTGCATGGTAGGGGAGAGGGAGGACTTGTGAGGTGTGACTTCTTAGAGAAACAGCCAATGGAAGAGAGTGGGATGGGTGAGTGAGTGGGTGAGTGAGAGAGAGAGACACACACAACTGAGACCCATAAGCATGTTTGAGTATCAGTACATGACCAGCAGCAGAGCAGAGCAGACATTAAAGACTGCGTGGTATGTATTCATTTAAGACTTGTAATTTTTATTTACTTTAATCACTTGATTGTTTCTCAATTATTATTTTTTTAAGTCAATAAAACTATGTTGAGGATCCCTCATTGTGTGTTAATTTATTTTCATATAATATTGTTACATCATAAATCATATAATATTATTAATATATTATTATATTATTATAATATAATAATAATAATTATAATATAATAATTATATATATATATATATATATATATATATATATATATATATATATATATATATATATATATATATATATATGGGGTGGGGTCAGGGTGGGGCGGACGGATGATTGACAGCTGTCAAATAAATCAAATCAAGCAATCATTCTGACAGTTAGTTAATACCATTACTCTCTCTCTCTCTGGTGTAATTGCTTCTGAAGTGACATATATACTAAATAATCCTAACAAAATAACATAAAAGCACTACCCTCACCCCTTACACAGCTACTATATATATATATATAACAGAAATTTAAGTAGAAAGGATGAAGTTATAATTTAAGGTCCAAATGGGAAAAACAGGGTCATACATGCAAATTATACAACTACAAATAGAAGCAATAACCAGTCTCTGCAAGTGCCACCAACAATTGCCTTCCTGCCTAACTGTCTGCCTCCAGGAGGGGCCTTTATGTAGGCGTGTCCAGTGGGCTGGTAGACCTGGAGAGGAACGGAGCAGAGTCAAGGTCAGAAAAGGGTGAAGAAACATGGCACTGGATCTGGAATCTGGCATATACCTAGAGAAAGGAAACACACACACAAACACACAAGCAATCACAGACATAATACTCTAGGTTTTGCCAGGTGAGCAACACCTTTTTAGACTGGATTTCCTAAATTTTGCAAAATCCATAAATCATTGTATAACTCCTGAAACATGATATTTGTCAAAATTAGATAAACAACAAGACAAAGATCCTGTATGACAACCAACCTTTGTGATCATAGACAAGATGCAGAAATCAGCAGTGGTAATAGATGTATAAGTCACAAATTATGTAAACATCCAAAGAAATAAATGAGAGAAGTTGGAAAAATATACCAATGACTAAAAGAGAAAATGTAGAACCAGAAAAGAGAAAATTTGGAAGGTTAAAACCAAGGCCATCCCAGTGATGATAGGGGCTGTGACCCCTAAGATGGAGAACAGAGCATGACTTTGCAGTGAACCCTGATTGTGATCAGGCATCTCTTGTTTGTTGGTCATTGTTTAGGCATAACAAAACAGGCCAGCATAAACAAAGGCTTTGAAACACAGAGGGGCTTTCATACAACCACATAAATGCACGCATTCAAATAATGAACTGCCAAAACACAGGGAAGACAGGGTTCAAATACATTAACTGAACAGAGTGGATAACGACAGGCAGGTGTGAGCAATCAAATGAGGGGCAGAGAAAAAGAAACTATGCAATGGAACTAAAATACACAAGACACGGAAAACATGGAACATGGAAGCTGGGAGGGTATAACCATGACATATATTAATATAATATGTATGTATAATTTGCTTTAATATTATAGAAGGTAATATGAAATTATGTAGAAATCAGAAAAATGGGAAATTTAAGGTGCACGATTATGACCGATTCATTAGAGGTAATGAATAATAAAGTAAATAAATATATGAACTGTAACAATGGAACAAGGATATAGACTCAATGTACAAACTATATAAATGTAATAAAAGTAATATAAAGTATGGTATACAATACTATGAAATTACGAGCAGATGTGGATCATTGTTCATGAGGTGTATATGACTATTCACACATAGGATGAAAGATCATTTAAGGTGCTGTTTAAAGTGCTGCTGCTTGTGGAGGTCGGTGGTGGGATCAGCTGGAGTGGTGGAAGTTCAGACAGTGTGTGGTGGCTTCATTCACAATACACACTGCCCGTGGGAAGAAGCTTCTTTTGAGGTGTTCAGAGTTCTCCCTCAAGCTGGAGTAGTGTCTCCCTGATGGCAGCAATGTAAAGAGGACATGGTGTGTATGGCTGGGTTTTGTGATGATCCTCCAGCACAGCGTCTGGTGTAGATGTCCTGTAGGTGAGTGAGAGCTCCACCAATGATATATTCCACAAATCACACCACCTACTGCAGAGTGTTGTGGATGTGGTTGGTGCTGTTTCTGGTCCCTATCAGGCTGCTCAGTGTCGTGCTGTGGTAGAAACTGGTGGTGGGTGGTGAGGGTTCAAATCTCCTCAGTCTCTGTATTAGATAAAGGTATTGCTGCACTTTCTAGACTGTTGAGTCTATGTGATGTGTCCAACATTTGAGAGTGAGGTACCTAAAGCTGCTCATTCTCACTACTGGTGTTGTGTCACTGGTGAGGAGCAAGTGACTTCTTGAGTGCTTCCTTGTAAAGTCTACCACCAGATCTTTTGTACTGCTGACCATCAGTAACAGTCTGTTGCTGTGTCCGTACTGAGTCAGATACTGCACTGAGTGAGATCAATGCTGTGATCAGTCCAGTCACAGAAGTGTTGCCAGCAAACTTGACGATGGTGTTAGAGCTGTGTGTGGGAACATGTAGAGGGAGTACAGCAACAGGCACAGGACACAGGACACATCCCTGCTGGGCTCTAGTGATCAATCTGAGAGGGCTGAAATGTGCCATCCTACTCTCACTGCCTGTGACCTGCCAATCAGGAAGCTGTAGATCCATCTGCCCAGTAGAAGTACTCAGTCCCATGTCCACTAGTTTTCTTGTGACTATGTGAGTCACATAGTGTTAACTGTCAAACTGTAGTCAATGAAGAGAATTATGGCAGAATACACTTGTCTGCTGGTCAGATGACATTGTAAGGTATGATGGAGGTGTAAAATGTCATCATGCTTTGATCTGTATGGACGATATGCAAACTGTAGAGGGTTCCTGTATTTTGGCAGGGAGGAGCAGATTAAGTTCTTGACCAGTTTATCAGATCATTTCATAGCGATGGGAGTGAGTGCTTCTGATCTAGTGATAAGAGACAGTGCTACTTTTGTAGTGATGATAATGAGTTATACTGTTGTAGGGATGGAAGTGAGTGCTTCTGATCATAGTCATTTGTTGATAGTCACTTGGATGATCTTTTTAAGGCATGTGGGGACAGCAGACTGAATCAGGAACATGTTGAAGATCATCATGGACATGTTGAAGAAGGTACTAACTATAAAGCACAGAACCATGAATACACATATACAGTCTGGACCTGACACTTTTGTTACAAACATCCACTTGATCACATTTCTGACAGTACACTCTGTAATGAGAGGCAGGTCTCTCCTGTAGCCATACTGAAAATATTTTTTGTTTATATGCAGGTACGAGAAAGACGCTCTCGGATTTGCTGAATGATGCCAACAATTTTGGTGTCACTCTGGAGGGACAGATGACATGTTGATAGTTCACATCACTTTTTTTAAGGTTTCCCAGTTTTCTTAGGTGAATAGACTTTTGTCAAATGTTCACAAAATGATGCTTGTCTCTTCTCAGAATTGCTCCTTTTACTTCCCTGGCCCCATTTAATCTCTAGATGGACACCCCCAGAAGGTATTTTTATGTTTCTACATTTTTTTAGATTTTAGTTTTTTAGTTCAATCAAAATTGTGATTGTTAACATATGTTAGAGAAATATAGTAGTTATTTTGAAATAGCATCTCAGATTCATGTACTATTCACATTTTTCTACATTTTTATTTACATTTTGTATTTGTGAATGCTTATTCCTGTCTGTGCATGATCATGCTACATTGGCCCAGCTCAACAAAACTTCAGTTATATCTACTGAATCAAGACACTTTCATGACAGTGAAAGACACCATATATGAAGGGTGGTGTTAAACATGACCAGCAGGATTGGGGCAAGACTGTTTTACCTGTTATTGTATACTGTGTGTAGCAGTGAAGTGAGAATTGGCCACTCTCTGAATGAGGATGAGAGTCAACATGTGGCCAAAAGGAGAGCGACTGTTCTTCAGTGTCTTCAGCAGCACAATATATCCTGCAGTGTGGTAAATCAGATTCTTAAATATATTCCTGAGTCTTATACAATTGTTATGCTTTATGCTACAAATAATTATGCCTATTTGAATCTTTGCTCAAATCAGCATATTGGGAGTGCAATATAAGCATCTACAAATAAATATAAAACATGTTTTTGTTCTTGTTTTTACTGGTGCTGTAGGGACACACATGGTGGCTTTAGTTTAGTTTTAAAACTAGTATTTGGGTGGGACACCCCTGCTCCTCACACAGCTCATAGGGTGGTCACATTGGATCGCTGACCGATAACATTATGTCATTCTCTTCACATCTGTATCTGAATATCTGTACATATTTCAAAACACTGACTATCAGTGTTACATCTGTGAATGCGCCTGGTCTTCAACAAGCCTGTGCTACAAAGACTGTGTGAAGCTCGTGGGCTTACATGGGGTCCCCCAGATGTGTGGTGGGTTTAGGGTGTGTTTTTCATTGATTGCAGGACGAGGTGCCATTGCTGTGCTGGGCCCTGGTGGTGGGGTGAGAGCTATGATTGGACTGCTGGGGTCACTGAGCCAGCTGAGTGAAGAGAAACTGCTGGACTGCATCACGTATCTCAGTGGCGTCTCTGGATCTACTTGGTATTGATCCTCAAAATCTAGATATTCTAACTTCTTAGTAATGTCCACACATAGGAGCAGCACCTCAGTGTTCATCCTGAATATGGCACGTCATTCATTTCTATGTAAAAACCTCATTCTTTCAAAATATGCATGCACACATATGAATTAAATGTACACATTCAGCAAAAGCAATGTTGTATTCATATTTGTCAGCTCTATTCCTGAGGGGGATTTTCCAAATATGTAACACCTCTAGGCTGTACCTTTACAATAAAAACATTGTGTTCCTTTTTAATATAAATATTGTGATGAGGGAGGAAAGGCAGGAGGCAAATACAAGCCATGGTTCACATGACACAGACGTTTATTAACATGATGAACCAAACAGCAAACACAAAGAACGAAAACTGCTTTGATTGATTACCATACAAGGCAAACCACAGCAGACACAGTTTTACAATACTAAGCATATGAGTTAAACACAGACGAAGACTGTCTTACATACAAGCACTTAAATATACGTGCTAATGACGAGAGAAAGGTGTAGCACATAACCAATTAACGAGAGGCATAGGCAGGTAGATACACACACACACACACACACAAGCAAACACCAACAGGACATCACACTGACATGCGGAGGAGTCTAGGAGGAGGTGGCCATGCTCTCACAATTGTGTTCCTTTTTATTGTAAACATTGTATTCTTTTTAACATAAACATTGTTATTTTTAATGTAAACACTGTATTCTTTTTAATATAAACATTATTATTTTTAATGTAAACTTTGTGCTTCTCTCTGATCTTTGAAGGTGCACGGCATCAGTGTACCCAGAACTAGACTGGTCCAAACAAATGGAGACAGTGAAACAAAACATCATCCAAAAACTTACAAGTGATCAAGTCAGCTACCACGAGACATGTCGCAAATTAAGGAAAATGTGTGAAAAGGACGACTTCAGCGTAACCGATATCTGGCCAGTATTAATTGTTTCTAGTGTAGTGAAAGAGATAAGAACAGCGTCCACAGTAGTCAGTCCATCCAGTAGTCAGAAAGTACATTTTTAAGAGCAATTTTCATGTAGTGATTCAAGTTGTATACACATAAACACTGCAGCCTGTAATATCTTTGCAGATTGATGAACAATTTCTCACAATCTACACAGTCCTACAATCTCATCACCAGAGTCCATCTCACTTGTAAGACCCCCCCAGGTAATTGCCCAAAGGTGGTATCCAATCACCTTTATGACTTTTGAAGATGATGTTGTCTGTGTCTGTGTGCAAGCAATGGTCTTGTAAACGATCTATCAAATTGTACAACTCCAGCCTAGCATATGCGGTCGTAAAAATACAGATGAAAACGTTAGCGTACCCCGGTTTATAGCACCCGATGTCCTTGTGATGCCACTGCACCATTGCCACCTCATCATTCAGAAAAGAGAGAAGACTTACATCCTACAGGTTTGAGAACATGTACTCTAAAAACTCATCAGGATCTCTGATCAAAACCATATTTGACCTGACTGGTTTTTAACACATCTTAGCCCACAAAAAATTCAGCACAAGTTTAGCTATGGACCTCTTGGCCAGGTTGACTGAAATTTTCTCTTCCTGAAGCTTAACCCCTTCGTTCTCCTCATATTTTTGAATGTAGTCCTTTTTTTGTGGTTTCATCAACCACCCAGGAATAACCTGAGCTCTCTTGTTTGGTTTTCGAAAACATTTTAATGTAGTCTGAAAACTGCTTATTTGTTCTATTAGGAAAGTGCCAGATCTCAAATACTTTCATCACTCTGTACCCCTTCTGTAGTGTCATCATCAGTTCCATACTGCACCAAGCACCTGTCAGGGCCCTCTCATCAACCACATGATCACAGCTACCCTGTTGTTGCTTAGCGCAGGTTCTACAGAGAGGGAACAAGAGTTTCTTCTTTACCTGGTAGGGAATAACAGGGGGGCACAACCCTCTGGGAGGTAAAACCATTACCTTGATGATGCCGAAGTAGTTTTCCAACGACCCAATTTCACGATAAAGGATAATGGGGTGACCTATGCGGTATATTTTTACCTTATTCACATAAGGGTAGAGGGAGGTGAAATCATAGTAATCGATTCTTTCATCAGGTTGAGCTGTGTATTAGAGCTGTAGGGCATTGGTGTGTGCTCCATACAGAGCATCCCGAGGAGTTAAGCACTCTAGAAAGTCAAAGGTTTTGAGAAATGTTTTTGCATCATCATCATTCTTTTTCATGCCACTCCATTCTTGTTCCCACATGATGGTGACAGACAATTTGTGAATACACTGCAGCATCTGAATTTTATTAAGACTGTCCTGACAAATGTCTTAGAAGGTTTCTGAGGCTTTACTTAATAATATTATTCTCACAGTGGTGGATAGATTTTCCCATGGGGTCCGGTTCATCCCCTTTTCAGCCTTGCCTACCACCTTTCAGACAGCCAAGGCCTTGTTCACCAGTATCTTCAGAGAATTCAGTATCTTTGAGGACATCCTCTCGGACAGAATTCCTCAATTTACTTAGGTATGGTCCACCTTCTTTGAACACATAAGAGTTTCTGTGAGCCTTACCTCAGGATATCATCTTCAGTCCAATGGACAGTATGGTAGGACTAATCAGGAACTGGGGAAGTTCCTTTACATCTTCTGCCACAAAAATTCCACAAAATGGTCCCGTTTCCTAATATGGGCTGAGAACTCTCAAAGCTCCTTGGTCATCATTCCCTTTGAGTGTGTACTGGGTTATCAGTCCCCCATGGGTCGCTGGACAGCCATCACATCAGATATTCCTGCTGTAGATGACTGGATGCAAAGAAGTGAGAAGGTCTGGGAGGAAACTCATCAAAGTATTGAAGAGGTCCTGCAGTGTAAAAAGGAGATAGCAGAGCATCATTGTGACAGAACCGCATTATACCAGCCTGGAGACAGGGTTTGCCTATTCACCCAGGATGCAAGAGGGATATAGAAAACTTAACCCAAAGTACATTGGTCCATTCAAATTCCTAAGAAAGATCTTACCAGTTTTTTCTTACCAGGTTTTGAGTTTCTCTTTTTTTTTCATGTCAGTCTTGTCAAGCCTGTCATTGCAGGTTCATTGGATGAGGTCCCAACTGATGAATTGCCACCCCAACCTATAGACATAGCTCCTCTGTTTATGATGTACGCCAACTACTGGACTTGCAAAGATGAGGTGGAGTCCTCCAATACTTGGTAGACTGGAAGGGATATGGACCTGAGGAACAGAGCTGGGTTACTGATTGTGATATCCAGTACCCTTTAATAGTGGGGGACTTCCATCATCGACTCCCTGACAGGCCTGCGCCTAGCCCCAGTGGACTCATTGTGGATGGGATATCAAACAGCACCACAGGCACGTCAGTACCTGGGGGCTTTCTAGTAGTTCTACCTCCATCCAGTGCCAGAGTGGCTATGGGGGTTCACCATTCAGCTCCTCCAGTCGTGTGGGTGGTGGTCGTCATGGGCGTCCTCGTGCCTCTGCCAGCTCGACATCCTTTGGGGGGGGTACTGTCACACAGCCCTCTGGTCCAGCAGTCCTGACCAATGAGGCTAATGCTAGGGCTCTTTACTACATTCCCCAGAATCCCCAAGGGAGGTCATCATCCCCTGAATACTAATGTCATACCCATGTTTCTATCTCTATTTAATACCTGTAGGTTAGCTGCTTCTTTGTGAAGTATCGCCTCTGTTCTTGTGAGCATACTAACTCTTATTTATGGTTTCCTGAACTCTCTGTGTTTTGACTTTGTCTTTGGATTGCCCATTTGTATTTGTTGGCCTTCAGGATTGTTTCTCTCTGGCTGTTTTCTTGGACTGGGTTTTTGATTAAGATTTTTAGATTTACCCTCTTTACCATTAAACTGCTTACCCTTATTGTCACGGAACACTCTCCCCCCCCCACCCCGCATGAGTCATGTGGTACGGCCTGCCACATGCAGGGGGTTCATTTGTTTGTAGCCACACGCTTCATGAGGTGTGTTTAGACGTTAAGTGTTTGTATGTCTATTTAAACCGTTGTGACGGCACCTCGTGGTCATTGTCAATGTTAATGTTAGTGTTGATGTTGTTTATGTTAATACTGCCTATGTTGTCACTGTTAGTATTTTAACTGTTTGTGTGTTCATGTTCATCATTGTCACTATGTGTGAGTGCCACCATTGTCATTTGTGTTCAATGTTAATAAATGAGTGTCACAGTCGAGGGAGTCTGTGCATCCTGCTCTGCGCCCTGCGGAACTTGGGCCACCGATACAGAATGACCAACCACCACAGGACTCCAGTTCCCTTGACAAAAGACAGACTTCCTAGAGGGAGGTGCATAGGCACCCCCCCCCCCCCACTGCCGCTTGGATCCCAGAATATTGCGGAGAGGACCGTGACAGATGTTCGCGTCCACTCCAGAGGTGGAGGGGAACACCACCAGGAATTTCTTTGGGGGGGGGGGGCCTAAGGCCTGAGCCTGGGCTGAGGAGCACTAATGTGCCCCACAACAACCGTAAAGAGGGCGGTTAGGTGGAGCCAGCGGGATCTCCCGAGGGCAGGGCCGAAGCCCGAGTCCCTTCCTTTCAGTGGACTCACCAGCAATTCTGGAGGGCTCCACCTAAAGCCTCGGAGGTGAGCTCCCTCTGGGGAGCTCCAAGAGTGGTGCTCCTAAATATCCATACATGAAAGATTTGATTGTGTAGTTGTATTCATATATGTCAGTTACTTAAAAGCAATAATAAACTGAATTCCCTTTACCAACAATAAGAAGTTGAATACCTTATCCCAGAGCTTATGGTGGAAGAGAAACCAGAAAATAATTAAAAGATAAACTATTTAATCAGACACATGTTTATGGTCACAATTTGATTGATTAACACATTTCTTGTTGAACATCCAGTTACAAATGTATATACTATCACATTCTCTAAAATCATGTTCAGCCTGGTTATGGATTTCTTAAATGGGTTTCTTGTCTAATTCTTCTTTTCTTGAATGACTTCTTCAATCTCCTTCAGGAGTTTCTCCTTTGTATTTTTAATGTTTAGACCAGCTTTCTCCAAATGATTACTGATCATTTCCTCACTGTAAGCCAACTGAAAGGTTGTGTATTTGTTTTCCCACATCTTAACTTCACCTGAGGAAACACAGACATTGATCATGTATAACTCTGCTGTCTTTGTTACTTCATTTCAGGATTTGAGGAAGATGTGGTTTGTGCTCATGACTTGCATGCACAGTGAAGCTAGTTACACTTCTAAAGGTTTGTTTACTGTATATTATAATTACCTTTACAGTTCATAGCATTAAAAAGAGGCATGTGAATCACAACTGGAGCATTGGGGTTGTTCTGAAACACATAGAAGTCCTCTAGTTCTTCAGTATTCCCTGGGTGTTCAACTGTAGGGAACAGGATCTGAAGAACTTTACTCATTTGAGCAACTTGATCCACTGTCTATAAGAGGAAAAATCAGAATGTTCTTAATTAGCTATGTGTGGCTACAATAATAGTTATAATTTAAACCATAAAAAATTAAGCACAGTTAAAATGTTTGTGATATTGCTTTATATATTTATTGTTAAATAAATTCCTAAACATTTTCCTCAAAAAATGCAAAGATCTGTGAATATGCATTAATAAACCAATTACAAATGCCCACATCCAAAATGTGATTATGGTATGCTTGCTTGAACACATTGTCTACTACACTATTATAAAACACCAAATATTGTCATCACATGAATAGACAGCTAGGTAAGTGCTGGTGAATTAGCTCACATGTCTCAGGTAGACACCAGTGGGATTTCAGTAGGCTCTCTGAGTCTGAATTTGCATTGTCTCAGCAATTTATATGATTAACACTAGCTAGTATTGTCAAAGTAATGAGGATTTTGCCACAATCATTTTTGTTTGTTCATTGATTTCATTTTTATCAGGGACAGTGCAAATTCATCATCATAAAGCAAATGCACTAGCATTATTCAACTGGCTTATGAGCTTCAGTCCCTGCGGCGGATACACAACACACAAGTTCAAATACGCAGCATACATACAAACAGCAATAGAAAGGCAAAAAGATTCACAAAGGCATTTGAAGATTCACAACAGCAGTCACAAAGGAGGTGAAAAAGGTATCCACATACCATAAGCAACCAAGATTAGCGCTAACAAAGGGGTATTGATACGCACAATCATTGGAACAAAGTAACTACTAACAGGTGAAGCGCGGAACACTGATAACAAGGGGGGGGGGGGGTGGCCACATGCAGTGGAAGGAACATAAACAGAGAGAACAAACAGAAAGAACAAGGAAAAGGAATATTAGCAGAAAGTTAATGGAGACATGTTGGACAAGGGGTAGAGGACTATGACAGTTTTAATGTTTTAATGGTTTAAACCTGTTCAAAGCATTTGTATAATTTGAGAAAGCTGACTGGCAAAAAATTATTCCTAAATGGAACAACAAAACTGCCTCTCAAGGAAGATCTGATGACTCATCTTAATAAAGTCTACAATCTTAAAAACAACACAAGCATTTGTTAAATCTATCATTGTTTCCAGCTCAAAGGATTGTATATGGGGATGTTAGATTTGAAGTTTTTAATATAACATATATAAACAGACCTTATTAAACAGACCTTATTATATAGATTATATAATAATTTATATAATAAGGTCTGTTTACAGACTCCTGTACTGCTGTGCTATTAGCTTGGCCAGATGGTCAGTCAGTACATTAGACAAGGAAGAAGCCTTGCATGAAAATCTAATTTTGCTGTCTCTGTAGGTAAACTGCTTCTTAAAACTTCAAAATGATCTAGATTAGACATATACATTAATCCTTTGAATCACTTATTCCAGTTCAGGTGTGTGGGGGACCAGAGCCTGTCCCAGCAGCACAGGGCAGGAGCTGACCCAGAACAGAGCAGCAGAACATCACAGGGCAGGATTCAACCCAAAACAGGACACCAGTTCATCACAAGTTGGCACACTCACACCATTCCAATTATTGTGAAAAATCCATCGTACCCAGACCCATAGTTAGCCATCCAAGAAGTGTTTTTTTGAGTATAGGGAATCTTTAATATTACAGGTTCTGTGTGTGTCTATGTGTGTTTGTGTTGTGTTACCTCAAACTGAACTCCAGAATTAAAGTCAAGGGAAATGATGAGGTCAACGTTTCGCTCCTTTCGCAGTATGGACAAATAAGGTGAGTTGATTAACAGACCAGTGTCCTCATATTGTCTTGTCTTTGACTTAAGGATGCTGGTGTGAACGTCATCAGCTGATAATGAAAAATAGACAATATTCAGTTCCTTTTCTATTACTTCTGCTGCATTAGGAATTAAAGTTTTCTAGGATGTTTACAATGTTGTTAGAATGTCCAAAGTGTGTGTGTGTGTGTGTGTGTGTGTGTGTGTGTGTGTGTGTGTGGTGTGGGGAACAATAAATTATCTAGATTGGATTGTTTAGAGCAATAAATAAATTGGATAGAGCAATAACTAAATGTTATGCCATGTTTAGAAAGAACATGTGAGACACTGGAAAATGTAAATGTATGCTAATATTCATAAGGCTCACACAAGACCAACATAATACTCTTAGGCCAAAGAGAAGGCTAGAAACAGATCTGAAAGGCCCACCTAATAACCTTAAAATGTATTATTTAAACTTTTATAAAGCAGATATCAGCCTTGGGTTTTGCATTGCCACTTCAAATTATGATGTATTTGAGAACTGATGGCACTATCTAATAATTCTAGAGCAATTGCGGACAAGCAGGACACCAAGAAAGCTAGCATTGTTAGTTGGAGACAATCTAAACTAGCAGAACCTGCTGCAATGTGCGCTAATGTGATTATTAATTAAGTTAAGGAGCCATGTTTATTGGCTACTATGCAACAATGGTTGGAGAAAGTGGAGGAAATCAAGCAAGTCAGTAAGGTGCTGGTGAGTCTGCATGTAGATATGACAGACAGCAATGGTAGCAATGTTGGGCTACAAATGAATGTGGAAGGGTTAAAGTGGTTAGATGTATTCTAAATGAGGATCTCAGAGATTAAAGTGTTATAGTTACTTCCATTTTGGGTTTTTGTGCCTCTTTGCTTTCAGTTTTGTGTTGCAGGTCCTACAGGAGATGGCGCTGCTACAAGAGCAATAACAAGTGGCTAGTTCGTCATGTGGCCAATCAAAAATTAGCTCGAGAGTTGATTGATTGATCTACAGTGTCATTAGCAATTGCTTAAATACACTTGTTGAGAATGTGATGTTGCCCCATTATGTATTGAGCGGTAGACTATGTGGTCACGGTAAATGCAGGACTTCTAAATAGGTTATTTTAAATAGGGCCTTATGAGATTGCACTGAACTCTGCATAACAGGTTCTTTTAAGAGGGCCTTATGAGACATCCGATTGCTTTGTAAGCTTTGAGAAGTGCTTAGGTGTTATGCCTAGAGTGCTATGAGAAGTACTGATTTTCCACCTATCGTAGTATGTGCATAGGAGTATAAGGGTGTACAGAAATACATATTTTGTTGTTTATTCATATGTTCTTTCTTTTAGAGCTGTAGGAGTGGGTGTTATTTTCTTTTGCCCTTTTTCTCCTATTTTTGATGTTAAGTGGTTAGTGAAGTTTTGTTGTAATTTATTTTTATTTATTTATTGCTTATGGAAGTGAGTTTCTGGAGGGTTGTTTAGTGTTTTGTTTGTTATGTTGACCTACGCCCACCCTGATGTTATGCTCCCGATATTGGGTGTTTGATTAAATAAATAAGTATAATGATAAAGTGGTTAATTCTATTACAAATCTTGCATCTCTGTGTGCTTTCCTTTACAGTACATTAGGGTTGTAACAAAAGAATAAAACAGCTCCATGTGCGAACCAGTAGAGGACATTACAAAATGTGAGTAACTAACTGAGGCAGATGTACTGTGGACTCTAAGCAGAGAGACTGTCAAACAGTGAAGCAGTCAAAATAATTGCAATCAGTAAAGGTTTTACCATTCAATACAATAACACTGCATTAGTACAAAGTCTGGCAAGATGTGCATTCTATTTTGTTATGGACATGTTGCAACTGGAAGTTTAAAAATGCTTAAGCATAATATAACAACAAACACTAAATTGACAAATTTCATCAACCTCCTACTGCACTTGCATCCTCTATGCAGATCTGGCATAGTAAAATAAATCACTTAATTAATAGCAGTGAATGTTCTTAAAATACATTACATTTATCAACATAAAATGTCTTATGCAACTGTTCACAAGAAATCCCATGCTGTGTTTTTTTGGTCAAGTCGCACAACAATCTTTTTTCTGTCATTTTGTTAAATGGCCTTTTAAAACATGCTTCCGGTATAACTCCAAATTTTGTCATAGAAAATGAAATTACCATCAAAGCAACTGTGTGCCATGTTTAAATAGTATATAGAATCTTAGTAAAGTTCTTTATTTGCTTGCTCACATCTTTCTACAAAAATGTGTTCCTTTCTTTTGTAACCTAAGATAAAGAGCTATTTTCTTTGAGTTACACTAACCGGGAACCAAGGTGTTGGGGGCTGGGGGGGCTACCAAATTACTTCACAAGTGTAAATCAAGGTAAATATTGGTAGTTCGGGTTGATTAGTTCGATGTTGTAGTGTTCTCTGATCTTGGCATTTTGGTTGTAAACGTTTCATCACCGGATGAGGTGACATCTTCAATGCAAGCATCATACTGTGTTTGGCCTGTGAGTTTTGTCATAATATTTGTTTGTTCATGGGCCTTGTTCGATCTGTGAATGCCATTGTTTGTTTTTCTGGACGTTGATTGGTTGATCAACTGGGTTTAAAGCCAGGTCTGGGTCGCAGCTCGTAGGCTGGTTTCTGATTGGTTACTTGATTTGATGTAGTGCCCTGATTTGATCAATCATCTTCAGGCGGTGCACTGGTTGGTGGGAGGCTAAATGCTTGTTGTTGTGTAAGACAACGGGCTGCATTTCTTTCATTGGGCTGAGTATTAGTTGGTTGATTGACTGATCATTTTGCTTTGACCCATGTATCAATGTTTGTTCTGGTTCTTGTGTCCAACCTTGATTAATTGGTTGGGTTGCCATTCTGACTGTCTCACTGTCTTCTGGTCCAGTTTCTTGGTTGGTCCTCTTTTGGCTGCTCATGTTCCTCTTCTGTATTGGGAAATATAGATGGTCTAGTTCAATGTGCTTGTTCACAAACTTATCCATAGAGTACCATGTTTGACCCAAATGTCTACTTCAATTTGATTTCTGAATGATTATTGTGCTATGATACACCGATTTAACAATAGAGAAGTGTTTCTGAAGGGTAATGTAATATTATTGTCATTAATGTGATTGATAGTTAGTGAGCCACAACTAAAAGAAATGAAACACCAATTAATGTAAAGACAGACACAGAATAAACAAACGGGAAGAGCAAGGAGCAAAAACAGATTATCAAGATTGGAAGGTATAAGAAACTAAAATACAATGACTGATGAACCAAGGAAAGAAAACAAGAATACAGAATGTTTAGTGGAAGATGAGACACAGGTGATCACTTAAACTTTCATCAGTCATACAATATGAAACATTATATCCCATCATATAAACAAAAAAACATTTTTAAAAGTGTTTCATAACCAAAATAGAATACTAGATTTTTATTTACTACCTTTCATCTTATAGAGAAAGTTGTATGTTGTTCCCCAGTCCCACTGAGAAATTTTCTCTATGCACTTAGCAATGACTTTCCAAAAATCTGACAAGATAAAATAGAGAGATTAATTGATGAAGACCAGGTATATTCACAGATGTAACACTGATGGTCAGTATTATGAAATATGTATGGATACTGTACAGATCTTAGGAGAATGTCATAATGTCATTGATTGGCACTCCAGTGTGGGCACCCTATGAGCTGCATGAGGAGCAGGAATGTCCCATCCACATCCTGATCTTAAAACCTAAACTAAGCCCCCATGTGTGTCCCTACAGCACCAATTGTCACGGGACGCCCCCCATCACATGGTACAGCCTGCCGCATGCAGGGGGGTTCACACATGTTTGTAGCCACACCCCCATGAAGGCACGCACCTGTATGGGGTTACGTGTTAATGTGTGTTTGCACATCGGTGTGTGCCTCAACATTGGTCATTGTTTGTTCGCTGATGTATGTAAGTGCATATGTAGTCATTGTCGGATGGTATTATAGCCTGTGTTTAGTTAGATGTATAAGTCATGTCTGTCGTTAATGTTGTGTGTGAGTGCCACGGTTCTACATGTTTTATGTTAATAAATGTTTCACAACGAGGGAGTCTGTGCGTCCTGCTCCATGCCCACCAGCACTCGGGCCAGCAACAACATCTCACCAATAAAAAAAAAGAACGTTTTATATTTATTTATAGATTATTATATTAAACTCTTATTACAGTGGTTTGGGTAACGAAGGAAATAGGCAAAATTATCTGTATCATACAACATATCAGTATAACACAGACCAGTAGTAAAGTATATAAACCTGAGGAATATATTTAAGAATCTGATTTACCACACTGCAGGATATATTGTGCTGCTGAAGACACTGTTGAATGGTTGCTCTCCTGTTGGCCACATGTTGACTCTCAGCCTCATTCAGAGAGTGGACAATTCTCACTTCACTGCTACACACACTATACAATAACAGGTATAACAGGTAAGAACCCAATATAACAAAGTCATCTATAACACCGGCCAGTCATATATAGTGTCTATCACTGTGAAAATGTTTTTGTTCAGTAGATATAATTGAAGTTTTGCTGAACTGGGCCAACATAGCTTTTTTGGATAAACTGAAGTTTGTTTATGGTTTTGGCAGGGAAGAAAATGAAGGCATGAACTAGAGTTTTGGCATCTCTAATTGTGAGTAATGGCCAGGCTGTGTCACGTTATGAAAATGAAAAAAAGCAGAATGAATTAGTGACAGTCACATACATTGTTACACATAACGTGTGCCTGACGTGTGTCTTAAATGATGCTTAGAAGTGTGGGAGGAATCAAAAGTCACAGCAGGATTTTTAGCAGTAGTTGTAAGCCTAATTTATACAGTGCCTTTAGCAATCGGAATTTAGATTATGGCTATGGATGATCTGACTTATTCAGTATCATATAAATAATGAAAAGAAGTGGTACAAGACCAGATAATTCAGGAAACCTTTTGAGCACCAGGTGCAGTGGGTGATCTGGGTTTACCATAGTGACATGTTGTCTGTCTGTTAGGTAGGAATGTACTAGTCTAATAATACTGTTCCTGATATGCCAATGGAATAAAGATTCACATCTGTGTTAATGTTTATGTTGATTGCTATTTGTTATCTTTGAAAAATATCAGTTGATTCCATGATTTGTTTGTACACTATAATCATTTTGTCTTTTAATTCATTGTGTTGACACAGTAAAGTTAGTAATCGTTACAGAACACTCCCTTTCCACTGGTCAAGTGATATGGCCCACCGAATGCAGTGGGAGTTCTTCGTTAACTGTGAATTGTTTGTAACCACACCTACATTGTTAAGATCACACCTGCATCGTTTTAGTCTTGTCATGTTTGTAGTTATTTAAACCCTTGTCAGTGTGTGTGTTATTGTCAGTTATTGTTTGTGATCAAGTTCCTGTTCATATTTGTGCTGCTGTTCACTGTCTCAGTGCCTGTGTTTGTGATTATTGCTTTTGTTACATGTGAGTGCTGATGTGTTCAGTGTTCACCCATAAACATCTGTCTGTCAAGCGATTCTGTACGTCCTGCTCCTTGCCCTGTGGCACTCAGGCCGTTACAGTAATCAGTTCAGTACAGAGTAAACCTGGGTAGTCTTGCATGCAGGAAGTGGCCAGTACTCTGTGTGCCTCCTGAAGTCATTCATCTTAATTCCTGTCTTTGATTAAAGGAATTTATGATTTGCTTCTGCTTTTTAATTCAGAGTGCACATAGTTTCAGTGACTCTGGAGAATCTGGATTGATCTGCTTGTTGTAACGGGGCAGGCAAAAATTAAACACTTGTGGATAAAAGACAGGGCTTAATTTTAGTTCCATGTAGTGAAATAAGGTCAAAACAAATTGGGCAAGGAAGGGAGTATCTTGAATAATGGGAAAACAGTTCATATCAAAACCAGAAAGACAATCCAAAAATCTAGGAAAAAAAACAAACAAAAAAAACAAAATTCTAGAAGAATCCAAAAGGGGGCAAGCAAAAATCAGAAACGAGAAACAGTAAATCCAAGGTACAATACACAGTAGTAGAATCAGAGAAATGATGCTCGGTATGCCCAGAAAACAATGGAAGCAATACTTCGCAACGTGATGTACTTTCAGACAAGCGTATACATGTTTCTAAATGTCACACATGTAAATTCAATATTCGGGTGATGATGATCTGACGTGACGTTCTTGATTGGTTGAGTCCTGGGTTGAGTGACAAACAGCCTGCTGGGTATCGTGCGATATAAAACTTAGCCATACACCTCTTGAAGTAGGAGTGCTGTCCTGCCTCAATGATGGGCCCATTCACAATTAAGGAAAATGCTTTTTTCTTTCTTTGGCTGAGATGATTGCATCTTTAAATTGTATTCCTGGTTTTAGAACCTGGCTGGACCTGATTTTAATCCTTTTATTTACCTCACTAACTTGATTTTCTGTTTAAATGAGGCATCACAGAACATCAACTGATACAGGAGGATGAAATCTTAGGACCCGATTATGGACTTTGTGAATATAACCTACTACATGCAGATTAATAACTTAATATTCAATAATATGAGTGTAAATCTCTTACAGATTGTTGATAGTCCCAACAGGACGTAATCTAAAATGTCCTGAAAAGTAATTTCTAATTGATCTAATACTTTGCTTCAGTATTTGTTAATATCATCAGTGACCACTGCATTATTGCTATGTATAGAAACAAAAAGATTCCTAAATCCATGCCATGCATTATTAAAAAGCATGACATGAAAAAAATTATGGAACAAGCACTTCTTCATGATCTGTTTCACTTTGAATTGGAGAACATTAATAGCATTCTTTGAAAACGACTGCAATGCATGTATAGCTACAATTAAAAAGCTATTTAACTATTAGGTTGACTATTTCAAACAATCTAAATAGTCCCTGGAAATTTTGGAAGAGTATTTAATCCTTATCTGGAAATAAAAATGGTATACAGTTTACTTTATATATTGTTAAGGACTCTAGTAAAGTTACTCATAAGGTAGAAATGCTTAAATGTTTTAAGAAGCATTTCTCTGGTTCTTTGTTCTATTCTCACAATATCAATCATGAGAGCTCCCTTACTGTTTGTTCTGACAATCATGCTACCTTTAGTTTTAATCTGGTTACTGTGATTGAGGTGAATAAAGCCCTCCACTTTTGTACACTAGAAAATCAGAAGGCCCTGATGACTTAGAACCTTACTTTCTTAGGCTAGCAGCTAATATTATACCAACACCTATCTAAGGGTGTACCCCAAGGCTTGGGTCCACTCATATTTATTTTATATATTAACCCTATTGGTCAAAATGTTTACATATCTTTTAATCTTTTCCTCGATATTAACAAAATTCCTCTTGTATGGAAATCTGCTTTTGTTTATCCCCTATTGAAAGGTGTTGAATTGACCATTTTAGACAAGCCCGATGATAAAATTATGCCTTTATCCCAATGACACTGTGATATGCTGTGATATATAAAACCAGGTTCTTAGTCAGCTACAATTAGTTTTTAATACTCAGAATGTTCAGAATGCAGCAGTATGAGTGGTCTTCAGTCTTCTGAAGTACACACATTGATGCTCACCTACAAAGCCAAAAATGGACTAGCCCCTCCATACATGACACCATGTTTCAAGTCTCATGGAAGACAATCATTGAGACTATGCCCTGTCCTGGCTCCCTGATGGTGGAATGAACTTCCTCTGGCTGTCCAGACAGCAAAATCCATATTCAAAATCCAAGACTTTTCTATTTTTGGAATATTTGGAATGACCATTGATCCTGCACCATATGTTAACAGAAATTCTAGCATGTATAGATTGATATTGTTTGTTATTGCACTGATCGTTTTCTGAGATAGAGCTTATATATGTTTTGCATTTCTAGGCATCAGCAATGATCCCTGTATTTCAACAGTATTCTAGTTCAATGGTATCTTGATCTCTAACCAACTGTACTGGCTAGGATAGATTCTATGAGCAAATGACAAAGCACATTTGTAAGTCACTCTGGATAAGAGCATCTGCCAAATTCCATAAAGATAAATGTGGCATGGGAAAATTGAATGCAAATCCATGTAAATTGAAACGTGATTTGAATTATAATAAAACAAAGCTAATGATTTCTAAAGCTAAATTAAATAGACAACCATTCTACTAGTAACACCTTTCAGGGCTCTGAGAGAGTCTGTACCTAAATACAAGTTCTTTTGGATGATAATTGTTGATTCTCTCTTTTTACCAAGGAGACTTGTTGCTACTAACTATGTCTGTGTTGGACTAATATATATATATATATATATATATATATATATATATATATATATATATATATATATATATATATATATAATATGCATTTTTGCAATGCCTACATTCTTTCGACTGTATATCATGGAACACTGAGGTTTATTACAAATTGTAGAGCTCTTACTCACCATTTCTCTTTGTATTTTCGGGGCAGATGGTCAGTGTTGTCCACCTGTCGGCTGAAACATAGGAATGCTTTTATCTCAAAGGCTATTCTTGGACTGCTTCCATCTTACTTACAGATCTACATTCTTCAGAAAAATAGGAGAGCTTGCTGTCTGCGCTCTCAGTATGTTTTCCTGCTATCTGTCCCAAAAGTCCATGCTAAGCTGAGGAAGGGGGTGTTTAAATACACTGCACTTGCATCCTGGAATTGTTTACAATAATTGCTTTAATCTCCAGTAGCTGGTCTCCTTGGAAGGCAGTTCTTAATGATTTGGAGGCAAGCACATTAGGTTGTAGGTGTTTTCAATTATCTCTGTATTGAATCTCTGTGTTGATGGTGGTGGTGTTTTATTGACAACTTTTCTTGGATATCTTATGAACTTGTAAATAAATTTTATTTTTCATTGTATGTCTCTATAAACAATTCAGTTGTGTTGCTGGTTGTTTTGGCCAGAACTCCCTTGCAAGAGAGATTTTCCATTACAGTGAGTACTTCTCCTGGTTAAATAAAGGTTAATAATAATAATAATAATAATAATAATAATAATAATAATAACTAATTGTTATTATTATTATTATTATTATTATTACTAAGTTGAGGAAGATCTAATAATTATGAAGGGGGTTGGACATAGTAAAGCCAGTGAGCATCTCATGAGGAGCTAGTATGGGTGCCTGAGGAGAAAAGGAGTTCAGACTGGATGACTCTGGGAAAATGTAGATATAGCTTACTAACTTTGTCCTGCAAGATAGATTTAAAGCATGCAGCCATACCAAATACAAGTATTTGAAT
The DNA here is from genome assembly GCF_041902795.1 of Electrophorus electricus. NCBI lineage: Eukaryota > Metazoa > Chordata > Actinopteri > Gymnotiformes > Gymnotidae > Electrophorus > Electrophorus electricus. The sequence goes on along the minus strand of NC_137502.1, from coordinate 36,111,646 downwards.
AACATTATGTAGACATTAAAACATAGATTGAATGTATTAGATGGTACAATAATCTGAAATGCTGTTTTGTGAGTTACTGTATTATCATACTGTAACATCTGTCAATAGTCAACTTGTCTCAAAGCAAAATCGGAATCAACAGATTCTATTGTACTGTTGTCTTGTATATTGTAAATATTGTTCTTGTCTCTTTTTTTTTGTTTGGAGTTGTAGGGATGGGTGCATTGTTTTTGCAATAGGGAGTTAAGGTAGGAGTGTTGTATTTTATTTTATTTTTTATTTGATTTGATTTTATTTTATTGAAGTTAGTGAACTGGCTGGTGTTAAGTTACTATTTTTGTTAGTTGTGTTGACATAAGCCCACCCTGAAGAAATACTCTGGTTGGCTTGGTTTATATTGTGATTATGTTTTGGTTTTTTTTTTTTGTTTTTAATCATTGCTTTACACAGATGAAGAAAAAGAAACATGAGTGAAACACAGTGAGTGTGCTTTTACGTGATTTTTGCACAGATGCATGTAATGGCCGTAACATTTTACATTTTGTTCTTAAATATCCAAACTCAGAATGTTATCTTCCTTTGTGTACTCTTTCCACTCATGAGGAATCTGACCAAAAAATAAATGTTTTATTATAAAAGTCCTCCAAGCCTTTCTGGAATCTGCATACAAACCACTTCCTGTATGGGAGCTCAGAATTATCAGGAGTGATGCTCCAGACTGCGTAATTTAATCCTGCTGTTCTGTATTGTTTTATCTGTGAGTAACTGAAAATCACTGATGTTCACCACTCAGATGATCAGTATTGTATTCCAGCTCATCTTTTAGGCTGTCAGAAAATGTCTCAAGCCATGATTTAAAATGTCCTTTTTTCCTGTGTGACAGCATGTGCTGCAGTACATTATTTGTTGTATGCAATTATCTCTGTAATTGTTTTCCTTGCCTCTGGGATTATCTTTTATGTATTTTTGAACCTCATCTTTAATAAAGTTCTGAAAATGTTGCAGAGGATTTAACAGGTAAATCTTGAAACTCTCAAAGTTCTCCTTTTCTCCTAGTGACTTAAGAATGTGTCCATGTTTAACCAGCTTCCATTAAAAGCTGGGAGGTTTGACCATATTTATTCAGATAGATTTTAGTAGTTCTGTTGTAGACAATCATTGCCCTCTCTGAATTTGTTGTGATGCTCTGCAAACTCCATTTGTGCTATATCACACACTGAGAATTCTATGTTGAACTCATATTTTGGTGCCTTTTATTATTTTTTGAACTCATATTTTGCGGATTTGTATTCTTCTAGGTGATTTTTATAGTAGAGCAATCTCTTGAAAGTGGCTTGGACTGTAGCCCATTTTTGCTACTGGTTTAGACTTAACCAGGTCTTTAGTTTTTTGAGGACTGTAAATACCAGGTTTCATGAGTCCAGAAGGGAATGCCTGTTGCCCGCTTGGGCAGCAAGAGCACTTCTGTCTTCCTGGTGGATGTGCCAGGGAACGCTTCCCGATGTTGCTCGGCAGATGAGTCACCTGCCATGGATTCAGGTGCCATAGAGACCTTCACTGTCCTGCCCAACTTGTGAGGGGATGCGCAAACTCTTGATTGGCATGCGCCGGATGACATCTACACCTTCTTCGAGGTCTTACGAGGCAGCGGACATGCTCGGGAGTGGCATGCACCCTTCGTAGTCTCAGGCACAGGTGAGGTTTCCATCTCCATGCAGGAGTCTGCAGATTGCTCCATATCCAAGAGAGACTCCAGGGGAAGCTCCTCCATATCTTGATGAGAAGCAACCGATCGATCGGATCCCACATCCGAATGAGAAACTCCTGCCCCTCAGCATAGCTCTCATCATCCTGGTCCATGGAGGGCTGATTGACCACCAGAATCCCCTGGATCCTCATTTAACCCCTCAGGATAATCTTCCTCCTCCAGGAAGGGACAAAGTGAGCCAATTTGGGGTACAGGCTCCACCTCCAGGTAGGGACAGAACTAATCATCTTGGAGGACTGTGTGGCTCTACAATAGAGGAGGGGTCGGGAGGAGTTCTGTTTTTCTTCCTTTTTTTTTTTTTTTTGAAGGGATAGGAGAGTCGAGTCCTTCCCTCTTAGGGCTGCTGAGGGAGGTGCTAGCAGGAGGCTTGGGTCACTATGAGGGGCTTCTAACAAGGCTTCACATGACTCCTCTTCTTGTATGAGCCTCTCCAAGTCCATACTGATGCAGATCAGCTTTGCATTCCCCAAACTAGTAGTGTCCCTCCCAAGGTATGCGTTCAACATGTGGGCAAACGTGAGCCACACGTCTCTTGTCTTCACATGCCTGCTCAATTTCCTTGGGGAGCAACGGCAAATACTCAGCCCCTGCTAGCAAACCTCATAATGAAAAAGAGGCTCACTGCATTCCTTGGCAATCGGTGTTTCTGTGATGAGATGTGATGAGGAAGTGGGATGATGAGGCAAGTCTCTGTAACAAAAAAGTGTTTTATTCATAACTCGAAACCGAAAACTAAACACAAAGAACAGCTCAAAACTCACTAAACCAGATCAATGTAGCGAACAGCACAACTAGAAAACACTGGGGAGATACTTTACATGTCGTATGCATGGGGTCAAACACTGAAAACAAACAACAGTACAACAGGAGTTTAAATACATGTGCTAACAATGAACATAACAAGGACAAGTGACATATGAACAATTAACAACTAGGGGCGTGACGATAGACAGACACACACATACACACACACACACACACACACACACACACACACACACACACACACAAACATGGGGAGGAGTCTGTGGGAGCATGTTGTGACACTAAAAAAAAAAGGCACTCCTGAGGCTTTTTGTCAATCACTGCTCGTTGCTGCAAAGAATTGTTGGGGCAAAAAGCTGGAAATAGGGAAATCAATTTCTGTAGTCTTCTTTTATGCAAAGATAAAGTCATGAGAAGATTTAAATGTTTTGATAAAAATTTCAAACCAACATGTCTGGGTGTTCAGAATATTTGCCATTGAGACCATTAAAATCTTAAGATTATGCAATTTTGGGTTTGACCCTTTTTTGCCTAGGAGTGTATGCTTTGTAATATATTTGTTTTCACAACATATAATAGCTATATAATAGTTGGGTACCTGTCCTCCTTCTGCTGGTTCTGGACTGATATGTGTAATTTCCATCTTATCTTATTGCTGGCTAATACTTTGTCCTGGGGATAAAAATATGCAAATAGAAGATTTAAGAGAAAACAATTTTGAATTCACAGAGCATGTTTGAAATGGTAAATTTAGCCTTATTTGTACAAATTGATATTTGTACCCACCAGTATTTTAATAGGTTAGAAGTTGAGGGCAGTGCTCATAAAAACAAAGGACTATTTTGTAGCTATTGGCTTAAAATGAGATTTAAAGTTGTCCAGGGCAGTAATAAAGAATGATCCTCACTTTCATTGCAACCGTTGTGTAATAAATGTTTCTTTCCCTACTCGATTATCACTTGTTTTACCCTCTTTTACCTGCATTTCATTTGTATTTATACCTCACCTTCATTTCTCAGTCATTACTTTTACTTTCCTTTGACCCCTGTGGTTTTGTTTTATAGACCTTTTATAGTCCTTTTATAGTCCTATATATATATATGTATGTGTATGTGTGTGTGTGTGTGTGTGTGTGTGTGTGTGTCTATATATATATATATATAACATCCTTATTCTATGGTAAGAGAAAACATTTGTATGTATATCACACTGAAGAGGAGGGGTTTGTTTTAAATAGATTCCAATATATTCAACCCATTTATTCTACAGATACATGTGTGTGTGTGTGTGTGTGTGTGTGTGTGTGTGTGTGTCTGTGTGTCTGTGTGTAACACTGTCTGTGAGTGTATGTGCATGTTTTTGCATTTGTGTTTGGGCTAAATAATTTTTGTTACTGTTCCTGCTTATCAGGACTTAACAAGTATACATAACACCCTATATTTTTACAACAGCAATGTAATAAATACCTCAACAAATTCAACATGTTCCATGCGACAAGACCACTACCTCAATTTAAGTGCCTGTTGTAACCCTTTGTCCTGCAAAACTCACGTGTTGCAAGACACAGTACTGCTGTTCCCCAACACTTTAACTGCTGTTATACTGCTGTTCCCCAACATTTTCACTGCTGCTTGCGACTTTCACCAAGTGCCACTTGCTCACTGTTTTGCAACACATTCATTGTGGCTTAATGTCACTGATGTCAGATAGTGTCATGCAGAACCTACTGGAAACAAGGAAATTATATACCTGCCTTCTGCTACAGGAGGCTCTGCTAAATGTTATAAGTCTTCATCAGGGTTGTTGCTGACGCTCCACACAGTGAACAGCACTTTTGTGGGTATATTCCTGAAAGACTGGCTCAACATTACTCACAGTTGTGGCTATCTGAGTTTGAACATGTGAGAGAACGTATTTTCTGTTGAGAGACTTTAGCCAAATTGTGATTTCAGACACATCCTCGGGAATGTGTATTTACTGTGATTGCTGTGATACTTATCATTGCTCCTGACAACACTCAGCAAAAAAGGTAATAATTATTCAAATAAATATTTATTAGATCAGAAATATAAAATTTAAGTAAACACAGAGGAAGCACAAAACATTTAAAAGTCCAGTTTAAATGATCTTCAGTGGAATGTTACATTATAGTGTGCAATCATTATTTGAGCTTGTAGACTTTAGAATTTAGTGTAGAATAATAAGAACTGAACTGATTTATGATAATGACAGTTTGGATGATGATATTGATGGCAGTGATCACAATTTTGTAACCACATGCATTTTTGCATAAATTAAGCTAACACAAGGCTTCTTTAGAAATGACTAAGATTCTGATCTCTTTATCGACACCAGCATGATGTAATTACATTTACAGATATAAATATATGAACTTGTAAATGTTTTTCTGTGTTTTTAGTTGTATTTCAGAGGTATACACATATAGAACACATTTCAAAGCATATCATTATTTTATAGACTTTGTACCTAAACTAAATGACATGAAACAGATTAACATATACTTTCATTATCATTTGGTTCTGACAGCAGGTAGTTGTTCTTGCACAACTGCACCAGGTCTTCTGTGTTTTGAATGGCTTGTATCAGACATGTTGTCAGGTGGGAGAGAGAATAATTCTGACAGTTTAGTGGATCCTGAGGGCTGGGTCAGAAAATGCTGGTCTATATGAATACACTATAAACACACCAACTGTTTCATTATAGTGTCTAATAATTAGTGGTAACTGGGAGTAACACTTAATACACTGCTGTAGACAATAATATATTCTGCAGCCTATATAAGACCAGTGTTAAAGGAAATTGGAAACCAAAGAGTAAAGAAGGTGCCAGGTTTGCCCCTGCCATTGCTCAGTCAGCCCACCAGATGGACCCCTTACACACTTTCTTACACACTCACCACCAGAGGGAATCCTCTGCACAATACTGACTGGTTCCTGTGGATACCAATCAAGCTCACCTGTGGATTATTTCTGAACCTAATTTTTTGCTTCTGTGGGATTTTGATACTACAGTGTCAGCTTCACAAGAGGGATGAAAACAACTAAAGAGTGTGAGAAGTTATGAAAGAATAGTTGATTGGTTAGTCATTTCATGAAGTCAGTGCCCTGGGTCTTGGTCAGTGCATGGTCTCTTAATGAAGATTATTCTCCATTTCTTTCTGCACAACTCTAAGGTGGACTCATTAGACAGGTAAAGGATTAATTTGTCTTATTTCAATAACCCTTTCAAATGTATAAAAGGAAGGTTTTTCCATTAGGGAAGTCACATGTTGACAGTCAGTGTTTATGTGAGTGCTGATTTGGGAATAGCAGGAAAACTGATTTGGGAATCTGTTGACATGGTAACAATATGGAAAGAATAAAAAATAAACCGCACAATTCATCTCACATTGCAACGTTGGTGATGGAGGTAGCCAGAGAAGTGAGAGACTGCAAAAAACTCACTAATTAGATTATTACAAAATTAGAAAATTCAGTCACATTGAACAGAATTTAAATTTTAAATAGCTCATTTTTTTAACAATTCAAATAGTTTTCATTTCATTTTGAATTTAGTACATTTCTGTTTTTAATGGTCACAGTCTGTAGAAACATGTAGGTAACAGAGTGCTCCACTGTTGGTATTTCTTTTAAGGATTCTCTACTATCTGGAACTAAAATGTCAATTTAATTTAGAAAAATATTTCATGTTTCTTATATGCTGTCTAGCCTCTATCATTGGAATCTCACTTATTGTTTGAGTTAACATGCATTTATAAAACATACAGTTTAGGTAATGCATGATTATATGTGTATCTGTATATGTATCTGTGTTCTGGTTTAAGGTGACTGAAAAGTGGATAATTTATTATTATATTAGCCATTGTTTTCTGATGAAAATAAGCGAAGAAAAGTATGTTCTCTTTATGGTTGTATTTATGAAATTTACTTAGAGATCTTTTGCCTACCAGAGGAAATTAAAAGTTGATGCAGGCTTTAGGACACAGAATAAGGTCAAATTCAAAAGAGCAAATACGATTTAGATGTTGTTGAAATTATGTTCATAAATATATAACTTTGAACAATGAAAATTAGGAATAAATGTAATGTTATTTTGGATTTAAATGATACCTTTGTGTTATAGTGCTTTATTTATCTCAGCAGTGATTCAGAACATCACATATCATCTCAGAAGTGAAGAAGTCTGATGAGCAGCATCAATTTGAATAGTGTTTCTACTTACTAAGTTTCTTTTCAGAAAAGGTTTTTTGTTTGTTTATTTGTTTTTTACATATCTTCCTAAAAAGAAAACCAATATTTAATGCAAAGAAGAAATGTTGTTGTTGTTGTTGTGTGTGTGTCAGTGCTTATAGGACATTTATGCTTTCTCTCTGCCATATTATAGCTGAATTGTATTTAATTGTATTTTGCATAGCTCAGTTTATACATGTTTTGTTTAATCCTATATTCATTAGTGTTATTTCTATATTACAGGTATTATTTCTTCATTATTTCTGTTATGATCTGTTGTTGGTGGACCCCTTTGAAAATTAGACAAATGTGTTCTCTCCTTATTAGAGGAGCAATCAGTCCCGTCCCCCCCCCCAAAAAAAAAAAAAAAAAAATAAAAAAAAAAAAATAAATATATATATATATATATATATATATATATATATATATATATATATATATATATATATATATATATATATATATACACACACACACACATACACACATACACACACACACATACACACATACACACACACACACAAAGATAATACAAGTAAACACAAAATGCAGTTTTTTGTTTTTTGTTTTTTATTAAGGGGAAAAAAATTCAAACCTACATGGCCATGTGTGAAAGCCCCCCTTTAAAAAAATAAATTAACTGTGGTTTATCACATCTTTGGAAAGCTAAATTGAATTTCTCTAGCCACACCCAGGCCTAATTACTGCCACACCTGTTCTCAATCAAGAAATTACTTAAATAGGACCTGCCTGACAAAGTGAAGTAGACTGAAAAGCTAGACAGGATGCTGTGATCCTCCAAGAGGTTACAAAGACCCCACAACAACATGCAAAGAACTACAGGCCTCACTTGCTTCAGTTAAGGTCAGTGTTCATGACTCCACCATAAGAAAGAGACTGGGAAAAAATGGCCTACATGGCAGAGTTCCAAGACCAAAACAACAATTCTGCAAAGATGAGTAGGCCAACATTCCTCCACAGTGCTGTAAAAGACTCATTGCCAGTTATCGCAAACTCTTGATTGCAGTTGTTGCTAGTACGGGTGGCCCAACCAGTTATTAGGTTTACGGAGCAATCACTTTTTCACACAGGGCCATGTAGGTTTTGATTTTTTCCCCTAATAATTAAAAACCTTCATTTAAAAACTGCATTTTTCTCTACTTGTGTTATCTTTGTCTAATATTTAAATTTGTTTGATGATCTGAAACATTTAAGTGTGACAAACATGCAAAAAAAAAAAAAAAGATATCAGGAAGGGGCAAACATTTTTTCACACCTGTGTGTGTGTGTGTGTATGTATATATATATATATATATATATATATATATATAGTAATTATTTATTATATATATATATATATATATAAATAATAAGTAATTATTTATATATATATATTTATATTTATATATATATATAAATATTTACTTATTTATATATATATATATAAATAATTAATTATTTATATATATATATAAATATAAATATATATATATAAATAATTACTTATTATTTATATATATATATATAATAAATAATTACTATATATATATATATATATATAGTAATTATTTATTATATATATATAAATAATAAGTAATTATTTATATATATATATAATAAATAATTACTATATATATATATATATATATATATATATATATATATAGTAATTATTTATTATATATATATAAATAATAAGTAATTATTTATATATATATAAAAATAATAAGTAATTATTTATATATATATATTTATATTTATATATATATATAAATAATTAATTATTTATATATATATATATAAATATAAATATATATATATAAATAATTACTTATTATTTTTATATATATATATAAATAATTACTTATTTATATATATATATATATATAAATAAGTAAATATTTATATATATATATTTATATATATATATAAATAATTATATATATATATATATATATATATATATATAATTACTTATTTATATATATATATATATATATAAATAATAAGTAATTATTTATATATATATATATATAAATAAGTAATTATTTATATATATATATATATATATATACATATATATATATATAAAATAAATTATTAAATAATTAAATAACATGAGATGAAGAATCAGATGACTTTGTTGCCCCCAAATGAAGCAGTCTAAGCTCCACAGAGCCCCCCCCCCCATGTTTAAAATAAATTTAGTAGCGTCTCTGATGCATCCAGGCCACTAGGTGTCAGTATAAGGACTGTTTCATAATGTGAATAAGAATCACTGAAATAATGACTTACAGCAACTTTAGTAATACAGCTGAATGTTTTGAAATAAATAACGAAGACAGTAATTACCAAACTCTCTCTCTCTCTCTCACACACACACACACACATTCTCATATTCTATTCTGTTAATTTCTTTTTTAAAGATACAACAGAACAGCAGAACACACAATTGCTCATTAAATTTTACTTTTTATTTTCAACTGTGAACCTTCCATTCCATATCTGTGATCATGTACATTTGTAGTGTTACATAATTCATTAAGGTCTGTATATTGTGCACTTTATTTATGATTGACACTGTGCTGACACTGTGCACTTTGTTGTTTTTTTTGTTTTATTTATGATAATAAACCATCACAAATGCAGCAAAGATTTAACACACAATATTTTTTAAATCAATTTAACTAAACAACTCTGCTCCTCTATAATCAATTAAACTGAAGCAACTCTGTTGCTCAGTTGAGGGAGTTGGAGACAAATGTTCTAGAATTCTAAAGCAATACATATGCACCTAAATATCCATACATGAAAGATTTGATTGTTTAGTAGTATTCATATATGTTAGTTACTTAAAAGCAATAATAAATTGAATTCCCTGTACCAACAATAAGTTGAATACCTTATCCTAGAGCTTATGGTGAAAGAGAAACCAGAAAAGAATTCAAACATAATCGATTTAATCAGGCACAACATGTTTATGATCACGTGTTGATTGATTAACATGTCTTGTTGAATATCCATTTACAATTGTATCTACTTTCACATTCTTCAAAATCATGTTCAACCTGGTCATGGGTTTCTTGTCTAATTCTTCTTTCTTTGAATGACTTCTTCAATCTCCTTCAGGAGTTTCTCCTTTGTGTTTTTGATATTTAAACCAGCTTTCTCCAAAAGATTACTGATCATTTCATCACTGTAAGCCAACTGAAAGGTCGTGTATTTGGTTTCGCACATCTTAACTTCACCTGAGGAAACAGACATTGATCATGTATAACACTGCTCTCTTTGTTACTTCATTTCAGGGTTTGAGGAAGATGTGGTTTGTGCTCGTATCTTGCATGCACAGTGAAGCTAGTTACACTTCTGAATGTTTGTTTACTGTATATTATAGTTACCTTTACAGTTCATAGCATTAAAAAGAGGCATGTGAATCACAACTGGAGCATTGGGGTTGTCCTTAAACACATAGAAGTCCTCTGGTTCTTCAATATTCTCTGGGTGTTCAACTGTAGGGAACGGAATCTGAAGATCTTTACACATTTGAGCAGCTTGATCCACTGTCTATAAGAGGGAATGCTCTTAATTAGCTGTGTGTGCATGTGTGCATGACTACAATAAAAGGTATCATTTAAACCATAAAAAAATTAAGCACAGTTAAAAGAAGTTTGTGATATTGCTTTATATATTTATTCTTAAATAAATTCCTACACATTTGCCTCAAAGAATGCAAAGATCTCTGAATATGCATTCACATGCCATTTACAAATGCTCACCCACAAAAGGTGATTACATTATGCTTGCTAGAACACATTGCCTACTACACTATTATAAAACACTAAAATATTGTCATCACATGACTAGCCAGCTATATAAGTGCTGGTGAATTAGCTCACATGACTCATGTGGACATCAGTGGGATTTCAGTAGGCTCTCAATAGTCTGGAATCGCAATTTATATAGCATGAATTAGTCTTGTCAAAGTAACAAACAAGATTTGGTCACAATCAGTTTTTTTTGTTTGATTTCATTTTTATCAGGGACAGTCCACATTCATCATTGTAAAGCAAATGCACCAGCAATATTCAGCTGTCTTATTATTAGCTGCAGTCCCTGAGGCAAACACGCAAGACACATTCAAATACACAACATACACACAAACGGCAATAGAAAGGCACATCTACAAAGGCATTCATAAATTCACAACAGCAGTCACAAAAGAGGTGACAAAGGTATCCACAAACAATAAGCAAACAAGACTAGTGCTAACAAAGGGGTATTTATATATGCAATGATTGGAACTAAGCAACTACTAACAGGTGAAGCGAGGGACACTGCTATCAGGGGGGCATGGTCACATGCAGTGGAAGGAATATAAACAGAAAGTACATAAATAGAAAGCTAATGGAGACATGCTGGGTAAGATGTAGAGAACTATGAACCTCTGCTGGCAAAGCATTTGTGTAATTTGAGAAAGCTGACTGACAATATATATATATTCCTAAATGGAACAACAAAACTGCCTCTCAAGGAAGATTTGATGAACCCTCACAACTTAAACTCTACAATCTTAAAGACGACACAAGCATTGGTAAAATCTATTATTCTTTCCAGCTTGTGGGATTGTATTTGGCAAGAATCGTGCAGGGATGATAGATTTAGTGTTTTCTATCTAACATTTCTAAGGTCTGTTTGCAAATTTCTGTACAGTTGTGCTATTAGCTTGGCCAGCTGGTCAGCCAGTAAGTTAAACGAGGAAGAAGTCTTGCATGAAAATCAAATTTTTCTGTCTCTGTAACTAAACTGCTTCTTAAATACTTCAAAATGAGCTACATTGGAGATGTTGATTAATCTTCTAAACCACTTATTCCAGTTCAGGTGTGGGGGGGACTCAGCAGCAGAGGACAGGAACTGACCCAGAACAGAGCAGTAGAACATCACAAGGCAGGATTCGACCCAGAACAGGACACCAGTTCATCACAGCGTGGTAAACTCACACTAGTCCAATTATTGTAAGAAAAACAGTTGTACCCAGACCCATAGTTAGCCAAGAAGAGTTTTCTTGAGTGTTGGGAATCTTTGTTATTACAGGTTATGTGTGTGTATGTGCCTGTTTGTGTTGTGTTACCTCAAATTGAACTCCAGAATTAAAATCAAGGGAAATGATGAGGTCAACGTTTCTTTCCTTTCGCAGTATGGATAAATAGGGTGAGTTGATTAACAGACCAGTGTCCTCATAGTGTCTTTTCTCTGACTTAAGGACGCTGGGGTGAACATCATCAACTGTTAATGAAAGACAAACAATACTCATTATATAAGATTTCATTAGTTGTTCAGGTATTTTGTACAATTTCCTTTTCTATTGCTTCTCTTGCATTAGGAATTAAAGTTTTCTAGGATGTTTAGAATGTTGTTAGAATGTCCAAAGTGTGTATGTGTGGGTGAGTATGTGTCTAGAACAATGAATTGTCTAGAGTAGATTGTCTAGAGCAATAAATAAATTGGATAGGACAATAAATAAATGTGATGCCATGTTTAGAAAGAACACGTTAGACACTAGAAAATAAGAAATGTGAATATTCATGTAAGACTAATATAAGACTCTTAGGCCAGAGGGAAGGCTAGAAACAGATCTGAAAAGTCTACCCAATAACCACAAAATTTATCATTTAAACTTTTATAAAGCAGATATCAGACTTGGGTTTTACATTGCCACTTCAAATTATGAAATGCTTGAGAACCGATGGCACCATCTAATAATTCTAAAACAAGTGTGGCCAAGCAGGATACCAAGAAAGTTAGCATTGCTAGTGGGAAACAAACTAAACTAGCAGAGCCTGTTGTAATTTGCGCTAATGTGATTACTAATAGAGTTAAGGAGTTATGTTTATTGGCTACTATGCAACAATGGTTGAAGTAATTGGAGAAAATAAAACAAGTCAGTAAGGTGATGGTGAGTCTCAAGTAGATATGACAGAGAGCAATGGTAGCAATGTTGGACTACAAATCAATGTGGATGCATTACTAAAGTGGTTGGATGAATCTTAAATTAAGATCTCTCAGATGAAAGATTAAAATAACTCCATAGGTGAACCAATGGAGAACATCACAAAATGCGAGTTACTAACTGAGGCAGACGTACTGTGGACTCTCAATAGAGAGGCTGTCAAACAGTGAAACAGTCAGATTAATTGCAGTCAACTGAGGTTTTACCATTCAAAAAAACCCACTTTTGTATTAGTTCAAAGTCTGGAAAGAAGACGTGGATTCTATTTTGTGTATATATTGCTGCTGGTAGTCTAAAAATTGTTAATCATGATGTAACAACAAACACTATATTGATGAAATTTAAATTAGCAGTAGGTCATTAAATGTTTATCACTCATTATAAATTAGGACACAAAGGAAAGTGGGGCAGGATCCAAGTGCTGGAATTAGCAAAGTTTCTGAAGGGTAATCACATTACCAGACTGCATAAACATACACAGACTAACCAATAGAGAAGTGTTTCTGAAGGGTAATCACATAACCAGACTGCATAAACATACACAGACTAACCAATAGAGAAGTGTTTCTGAAGGGTAATCACATAACCAGACTGCATAAACATACACAGACTAACCAATAGAGAAGTGTTTCTGAAGGGTAATCACATAACCAGACTGCATAAACATACACAGACTAACCAATAGAGAAGTGTTTCTGAAGGGTAATCACATAACCAGACTGCATAAACATACACAGACTAACCAATAGAGAAGTGTTTCTGAAGGGTAATCACATAACCAGATTACATAAAGGAAGGAACAGACTAACCAATGAAGAAGTGTTTCTGATATGTAATGCAGTATTATTGTCATTAATGTGATTGATAGTCAGTAAGATAGTACTAAAAGAAATGAAACCTGATAACATAAAGACAGATACAGACTAAACAACGGAAGAGAAACGAGCAAAAATAGACAATCAAACTAGGAAGGTATCAAAAACTAAAATACAATGACTGATGAACCAAGGTAGGAAAACAAAAATACAGAAAGTTTAGGGGAAGGTGAGACACAGGTGAACATAAGGACAGGTGTTGACTGTAAGTACATAAAGATACATGCTAACCACTGAAACTTTTCATTAATCATACAATAAGAAACATTATATTCCACCATATAGAAACAAAACTGAATTGGTTTCATAACCAAAATAGAATACTCTGAGATTTTTATTTCCTACCTTTCATCTTGTAGAGAAAGTTGTATTTTGTTCCCCAGTCCCACTGAGAAACTTTCTCTATGCACTTAACAATGACTTTCCAAAAATCTGACAAGGTAAAATAAACAGATTAATTCACTTCTGGCTTTCAAAAGGAATCGATTACCAGTTTTAATAGAGATTACCACTGGAAACTAGGGGGAAAAAAACTTTTAGAATGTATAGAATCACTCCAGGACAAGTCCTAATGATTTACCTCTTGGGGGACAAGACCCTATAACCCACATCACATCTGGACAGAGCTGCCACCATTTTGTTTTGAACTGACATGATCCATGTTTAATAAATCTATAGTACCATGTCAGTTGCTGATGAGTAATAATTGGTTTACTTAGTGTCCTACTTAATGATGACTAATGGCTAGTTTAATTAATGTCCTTCTTAATAATGACCAGTGCCTGGTTTAATTAATGTCCTTCTTAATGATGACTAATGGAATGTTTCATTAGTGTCCTACTTAATGATGACTAATGGATGGCTTAATTAATGTCCTACTTAATCATGACACATGCTAACTGAATGTTAAATAAAAGCAAGATATGTGTTTTAGCTGCACTTCCTGCCATGTACATGTAGAAGAAATACAATACCAGCAGAAGTCACTGGCTGATCCAAGGTTCTAGATCTGTTTGTCATGTCCTGCTTCTTCAAACCTGTATAAACAATAGCTCACTAAAATGACAGGGTCATTGTTCTGAAAATCCATCAGTAACACACATCTCTGAGCCACTACTCACCCTTCAGCTCTGGGAACCAGTCAAAGAAAGAATGACAGACACTCAGGGTGTGCTTCTTTACGGTCTCTTCTGTGATTGAATCCTCAATTTTGACCTTTTGTCCATCTTTATCATGCTTTCCTAAAGAGAAAAACGTTTTTGTAGCATTTTTAAATGCTCCTTTAAACCGATACTATAATAATGAAGAAATAATAATACCTTATTATAAAGGAAACAGCTATTCTGAATATTGTGTCAGTAGAAAAACTGGATTCCCATTAAAGTACTTATTTATTATTTCAAATATTAAGAGTTTAAATAATGCATGTACTGTTCTTTATATTATGGAATATTTAGGTGAACAAAACCTTCCAGTAGTTCATTCATGTTGGTTACATAAATTGAAGGGTCATTTCCTTTGTGGAAACTGATATTCATCTCCAGAAGGTTGCACAACACCTGGTAACCTTCCTCCATATGTGGTCCTTGTAAAGTGGTGAAAGTGGATTTCATCTCTGATAGACAGGAAATGAAAAAAAAGACAAAACTTTAAAAGTTTGTTCTGGATTGCTAATATTGCTAATCACTAATAGAAACAGAGTCACATTGACTTTTTTTTACAGTTAGTTTTCTTGAGTTTTGAGAATTGAACACTTATTTATATTTTTGATATCAGGCACTTTTCCATACGTGTGAAAAAGTGTAGTATTTGTTTACGTATCCGGTTTCTTATCTCTTCCACATCAGCTAGTGCACTACCACACAGACCTGCAAAAATAAAAAAGTAATTAACAGAAATAAATTCAGAAGATTTAGCACAGAGAAAGCCAGGCTCCCATGCATTGTTTAAGTGTAGGGGGAGTCTGGTTAAGTGACGGAGGAGTCTGGTGAAGGAGTCTTGCATTTAGTCCAGGTTAGTATTTACACTGACATATTTACCACTGAAACTAAAGACATAAAATCACATGGCTACATCACATCCTGATTGAACAGTTTTTATGGTGTGTATTTTACAACAGTAACTGTGATAATCCCAATCAACCTATAACAATGCTCTGTGCCTGGCACAATGCAGTCGTGAGATGTGTATAAGGTTCTTCTACTAGCTAAAAACTGGTCAAAAGAAGAGCAGCTATAATGCTTTAAGGGGAAGAAACATCATGAATTCCTAATCCTAATTCCTAAGTATTAACAGACATGGTGTACCACTCAGCAAGGTAAGTCAGGTGGTAAATCTGACAGTCAGCGAGTTTCTTCTGTAGAGTCTTTATATCAAACTATAAAGAATATATGTTTTTATAAATAACAATTATAGAAAAAATATCACCTTCATTCTAGGAATTTTGAAGGTTTATACACAAAGTGTTTTGGTATAAATCTCACTCCACAGAGGAAAGTGCAGCAGGTATGTTTGGAGGGCTTCATTTGGTCTTGAGGATTCAAAGACCAAATGACCAAAGTCATAAAAAGCATAGGGCCGTGAAGGCTAAACCCCGCCCCCTTTTTCAGGTATTACCTTGTAGGTACATCATGTCAATCTCAGGCTGTTCCTTAGTTTTTGCCCCTTTCTCAAACTGACTTCCAAAAGATTTGGAATCCACAAAGGCTCCAGTCTGGGAGTAGCCGCACTCATGTGGAGTAATCTCAAACCAAGTGTCTATAAACAGAGCATATATAAAGTGTCTATAAACATTTCATACTATCATACTCGTGCACATATTCACTCACACACACACACACACACACACACACACACACACACACACACAAGTGCAAAAAATACCTCTATTCAGTGTATTATGTTTGCACTTCTTGTCAATCACTGTATAGATGGGATATGGGTTGTTGGTGTTCTGTCCCCTCTGTTCTGTGAGTACATGATCATCAATCTGCAAAGGGATTACAGACTGCAGTTTTTGTGTATACATATTTAATTAAGTAAATGATAATAAATCTACCATGATTTTTGATTACATGTAATAAAGAATCATTTATGGTAAATGTAATATTGTAAATATGTTTAAAATGAAAATTCAGACTTCAGAAGTGTATATTTCACAAAATATCTGATGGACAAAAATGTATGTGCAATCTGTATATAATAATAATAATAATAATAATAATAATAATAATAATAATAATAATAATAGTAATAATAGCTCTCAACTCTGCCCATGACTCTTAACACCATGTGGTGTTGTTTCTATATCATTTTAGTTTACTCTTGACATTTTAATGTAACATGGTAGCCTGAGTGCCGAAGGGCGTGGGACAGGACGCACAGACTTCCTCGACATGGACGAACATTTATTCAATCACAGCATAAAGGACAAATGTGGCACTCACGTGAAAACACAAACAATGACCATGAGCACACTAAACACTAACGACTTTTAACATTTAACATGATATTAAACAAACAGATAAGACTTGATACATATAGTTACACTACACTAACAATGACCAATGCACTGCACACATAGACACAGGTTTAAATACACAGACAAGACAAGGTGCAGGTGTGTGCAGGCGTGGCCACAAACAAATATCCTCCCAAGTCACGTGGCGGGCCAAACCCCGTGAGTCGCGGGAGGTAAGCGTTCCGTGACAGAACTCCCTTCCAAGGGGCGTGGTTCCCAACGCGTCCGTCCAATGAACGCGAACCTCTGGGTGTCATGTACACATAAACACAAACACAGCAGAGCAGTGCCCACCCAGTACCAGGCAGGCCAGGTGCCTCCAGCAAGGGAGACCCTGCAGCTAAAAATGGACTTCCTAGCGGGAGGTGCGTAGGCATCCCCCGCACTGCTGCCTGGATCCCAGGACTTTTGGGAGAGGACTGCAACCGCTGTTCGGGTCTTCTCCGGAAGCGGAGGGGAACACTCCCAGGAATTTCTTGGGGGAGGCCTGAGGAGGACCGAGGGGCACCATGTCACAGCGCCTTATGTTTGTGTGTGGGCGCTATTATGTGTTTGCAGACTCAACGTTGTTAGGAGCGTACTGGATTATCCTGAGGGAGGCAGGGATGCTGCCTTTCTCCCTCGCGCTGCAAGGTCTCCTTTGCTGACGGCACCTGGTCCGCCTGGTTATGGGTGGGCACCCAGCATTGCCTTTTTGTGTTTTACTTGTACAAGGCACCCGGGGATTCGCGTTCATTGGACGGACGCGTCGGGAGCCGTGCACCCTTGGGAGGGGGTTTTGTCACAGAACGCTCGTCTTCCGTGAGCACGTGGTTTGGCCCGCCGCGTGCAGTGGGAGGGTCATGTTCGTAGCCACACCTGCACACACCTGTATTGTGTTAGTCTTTTGTGTATTTAAACTCTTGTCATTGTTTGCAGTGTTGTCGGTTGTTGGCATAATGTGTGAATGTAACATGTTAATGTAAGATGTATTCTTGTTTATCGTGTCTGTTTAATGTTAACCATTTCATGTTCTTTGTTTGTAATACGTTTGAGTGCCATTGTGTTTGTATGGTAATAAATGTTTATCCACGTCACTGGAGCCTGCGCGTTCCTGCCCCTCGCCGTTCTGTACTCGGGCCGTTACATTTAGTTACTCACTGACATGTAATGTTTAACAGTGACCAGTCATCATATCCTTGTGGTATTTGTTTCCAGGTAAATACCTACTTTAAATATAGTACAAATTTAAATAATACAATTTAGAAAGTGTACTAAGTATTGCACATTAAATTTTATTTTGGTGGGTTTTTACCAGAAACTACACTATGTCAAGAATAAATTATCTCTTAAAAATGTAGTCTGTAAAAATAAAATATGAAAAATGTGTTCTGACTACTGGCTCTGTGGACACTGTTCTTACCTCTTTCACTATATCAGACACAATGAATATTGCCCAGATATCGGTTACATTGAAGTTGTCCTTTTCACACATTTTTGCTAGCATTTTGTATTGTTCAGAGCAGGTGATTTTGCCTTGATTGAGCCTTTTGATGATGTTTTGTTTGACTGTCTCCATTTGGTTGGACCAGTCTGGTTCTTTGTACACTGATGCCATGCACCTTCAGAGGTCAGAGAGAAACACAATGTTTACATTAAAAAATAAATGTCTGGAATTCTCATATATTTGGATACCCCCATCAAGAAAAGAGATGTTACTGAATTGATTTGGTTTTTTTTGTTGAATGTCTACATTTAATTCATATTTGTGTATGTGCATTTTGTGTATGTGATTTTTTTTATAAAAAATTAATGATGTGCCATATTCAGGATGAGCATGTGAGGTGCTGCTCTATGTGTGGACATAATTAAAAAGTTAGAATAGCTATATATTCAGTATGAGTACCACGTAGATCCAGAGTCGCCACCGAGATACATGATGCAGTCCAGCAGTCTCTCTTCACTCAGCTGGCTCAGTGATCCCAGCAGTCCAATCATAGCTCTCTCCCCACCACCAGTGGCCGCCAGAGCAATGTTGGGCACCTCATCCTGCAGTCATTGAAACACACACCCTAAACCCACCACACATCTGGGAGACCCCCTGTAAGCCCATGAGCTTCACACAGTCTTTGTAGCACAGGTTTCTTGAAGACCAGGTACATTCACAGATGGAAAACTGATGGTCAGTGTTATGAGATATGTACAGATATTGTACAGATCTGAGGAAAATGTCATAATGTCATTGGTCGGCGCTCCAGTGTGGACACCCTATGAGCTGCATGGGCTACAGACATATCCCGCCCACACTTATCTTAAATCTTAACAGTCCCCATGTGTGTCCCTGCAAAACCACTAATCATGTTTTATATTTATTTATAGATGCTTATATTTAACTTCTATTATGTTGGTTTGAATAAAGATGGCAATATGCTTAAATATATGTAGCAAAATCATAATAGTGTAGCACAGAACAGTAGTATATTGTATAAAACTGAGGAATATATTTAAGAGTCTGATTTACCACACTGCAGAATATATTGTGCTCCTGAAGACACTGTTGAACAGTTGCTCTCCTGTTGGCCACATGTTGACTCTCAGACTCATTCAGAGAGTTGCCAATTCTCACTTCACTGCTACACACACACCACACAATAACAGGTAAAACAGGTAAGAACCTAATCTAGCTAAGTCATCTATAACACCAGCCCTTATTAAAGAGTCTTTCACTGTTGTGAAAGTTTTTGTTCAGTATATATGATTGAAGTTTTGTTGAGCTGGGACAACATGGCATGGTTACTCATAGATATAATAATAATAATAATAATAATTTTGGATAAACTGTAGTTTGTTTATGTGTTTGGTAGGGAGACCATAAAAAGAGTTACAATAATCAATGTGGGGGGAAAAATTAAGGCATGAACCAGAGTTTTGGCATCACTCAGTACGCGTAATGGCCAGAGTGTCACATTACAAAGATGAAAAAAGCAGCGTGAGTTAATGACAAACTGTCACATACATTATTACACATAACGTGTTCCTGATGTGTCTCTAATGTAGGCCTCAGAAGTGAGGGCGGAATTGAACTTCACAGTAGGATATTTAGAAGTGGTTGTAAGCCTCATTTATATAGTGCCTGTAGCAATGGGAATTCTGACCTGACTTATTCAGTGTTATAAAATAATGAAGAGAAGTAGTACAAGTCCAGATCCTTCAGGAAACCTTTTGAACAACAGGTGCAGGGGGCGATCTGTGTTTACCGATAGGGAAATGTTGCCTGTTAGGTAGGAATATATTAGTCTAATATTGTTCCTGATATGCCAATGGAAGAAAGATACACATCCACATTAATGTTATTGTTGAATGCTATTTGTTGTCTTCGAAAAAAAAACAACAACATTTGATTGTGTGTTGTTTGTACACTATCACCATTTTGTATCCATCACAGTATTTTAATTCATTGTGCTGATGCAGTAAAATTAGTAATCAGTTCATTACAAAGCTGGTTAGTCCCGCTTGCAGAAAATGGACAGTGCTTTGTGTGCCTCCTGAAATCATTCATCTTTACTAATTCCTGTTTTGGATTATTCAGAGTGGACATAGTTTCAGTGACTCTGGAGGATCTGGATTGATCTGCTTGTCTGGACCACTTAGACATACACCTCTCAAAGCAGATGTGTTGTTGCCTCTTTGATGGACCCAAAACTATTCACAATAAAGAAAAATGCTTTTTTTCTTTCTTTGGCTGAGATGCTGGCATCTTTAAATTGTAATCCTGGTTTAAGATCCTGGCTGGACCTGATTTTTAATCCTTGAATTTACAGCTTGTAAATTACAGCCTCACTGGCTTGATTTCCTGTTTACATGAGACATCACAGAACATCAATTGATACAGAAGGATGAAATCTTAGGACCCGCTTACAAACCAGACTATTTTAATATAAACTACTAAATGCAGATAAATAACTTAATATTCAATAATGTGACTCCCTAAATCTCTTTCAGATTGTTGATAGTCCTACAAGACCTAATCTAAAATGTCCTGGAAAATCATTAATCAATTGATCTAAAACTAACAAATGATCCCCATAAATACATGTTTGCTTCAGTATTTGTTAATGATATCAGTGACCACTGCATTATTGCTATGGTTAGAGACACAAAAATTCCCAAAACCATGCCATGCATTATTCTAAAGCATGACATTTTAAAAGTTTTATGGAACAAGCATTCTTCATGATCTGTTTGACTTTGAATGTGAGAACATTGATATTATTCCATTTATATAGTGCCTTTCACAGACACAGGGTCACTTTACAATGATAGTGGGGGAAAAATAATAATAAATGAAAAAGAATAATAAGGAAATAAAATTGACACAAATTGACAAAACACAATAATTAACAAATATGGATAAGAAAATAGGTTATGAAAAGTGTTGGGAAAAGAGATTTGTTTTAAGTTGAGATTTGAAGGAGGAGAGTGTGGAGCAGAGATGGAGAGACTAAGTTCAAATGTTCCATAGTTTTGGGGCCATGACACTAAAGGATCTGCCTACTACAGACACCATTCTAAACTTGGGGATGGAGAGGAGATCTGCGTTAGAGGAACAAAGTGTACGGGTGTAAGAATTGAGCTAGATAGGGAGGTGCAAGACCGTGCAGAGCTTTGTATGTAAGAAGGAGGATTTTGAACTGAATGTGTTCAGGGATGGGGAGCCAGTGTAGCTGATGTAGACTAGGAGTGATGTGGACTGATTTCCTTATATGAAGGAGGATTCTTGCTGCTGAGTTTTGGACATATTGGAGCGGATGGTTTTGTTAGGGATGCCAATGAGGAGAGAATTACAGTAATCAAGATGGGAGGTGATGAAGGCGTGAACCAAGGTCCCAGCATCGTGTGTGGAGAGCATGGGCCTAATCCTAGCAATATTAAGGAGCTGAAAAATCTTTTGACCAGAGACTTGACATGGGGTTCAAAAGAGAGAGAGAGGAGTCAAAGAGTATGCCAAGGATCCTAACCGTGGATGAGGAACTGATCAACATACCATCCAGATTTAATTTAAGATTGGAGAATTTTTATATTTTGGACTTCAGGCCAATAAGTAGAAATTCCATTTTATCAGAATTGTGTTTTAAGAGGTTTATGCTCATCCACTGCTTGAGATCTTGGATACAGGATAATAAAACAGGAGGTGGTAGGGTAGTGTTAGCCTTGGTGTTAATATAGATGTTAGTGTCATCTGCATAACAGTGGAAATGAAGCACCATGCCTGTGGAGAATCTGACCAAGGGGTATCATATAGATAATGAAAAGTAGAGGGTCAATGACAGATCCCTGGGGAACACCTTGAGTGATGGTAGCAGTTTACCTAAAACAACATAAAACAACATAATGTGTTCTATTAGAAATATAGAAAGAGAACCATTCAAGAACCAAGTTAGTAATGCCAATGGTTGAGAGGTAGGCAATGAGCATGTTATGGTTAATTGTATTAAATACGGCATTTAAATCTAGAAGGAGGAGAATACTCAGCTCACCAGAATCAGCAGAGAGAAGATCATTTAGAACATGTAAGAGGGCTGTCTCAGTGCTGTCCATGGGACAGAAACCAGATTGAAAAGTTTCAAATAGAGCCGGTGTATTTAAGAAAGACTGCAGTTGAGAAGCTACAACTATTTCTAAAACCTTGGCCAGAAAGGGGAGATTGGAAAAGGGCTGGTAATTATCAAGAAGTGCAGCATTTAGTCCAGGTTTTTTAAGAATGGGAGTGAGAGCTGAGGTTTTGAGAGGTGAAGGAACATAACCTAAGGTAATCTCAGACATTAGGGAAGGTTGGGTGAGCGAGAAGGCAGAAGATTGCTCAGCGGCAGAGGTGAGAAGGTTGTCCCCATAATCGGATGTAGGGAGAGCAGGGGGAAAAACTGGTTTATTTTGGTTATTTTTAAATTAAAGAATCTAAGGAAACCTTCACATTGTTCAATAATTCCAGATGGAAAGAAAAATGGAGGCTGGAGGAGCTTATTAATAGTGAAAAAGAGAGTTTGGGGCTTATGTCCGGGACTATTGATAACAGAGGAAGTAAAGTGTGAGCGGGCAGTATTTAGAGCTGACCTATAATTAAGCATATGGTCGGAATAGGCTACTTTATGACCAGTGAGACAAGTTCTCTTATAGAGGCGCTTAAGGTGCCGACCTTTGGTTTTCAGGGTGGAGCAGAACAACCACAGGGAACCTGCCTGGACTTCACAGGTGCTACCTTTTCATGGAAATGTTATATACAGAGAAAATATCATGAGAAAAGGACAGTTTTGAAACTGACATCAGGGGAGAGAAGTAGAGGTGAGCAGAGAAAGTGAGAGGGTCAACAGCTTTGATATTACGGAAAGAGATGAGAGATTAAGTGCATGGCCGAGTGACTGAGATGCTAACAGTGGGTTCAATAAGTTTATCATCAGAGATGCCAAGTAACGATCCACCAAGAGAAGTAATATCTAAACCAGAAGAGCAGATTCACTCTAATGTGCGACCATGAGAGTGGGTTGGAAAATCAACATGTTGAGTCAGAGAAAAATAGTCAAGCACAGATAGGAATTCAACTGAAAATGAACAATCAGTGTCAACATGGATATTAAAGTCCCCTAGCACAACCATCGCTGAACACATTGCACTGGCCAGAGTAGCAAGTTCATTGAATTCTGACAGAAAGTCTGAAGATGTACTGGGAGGCTGGTAGATTAACAAAAACAGTACTGGTAAGGAAACAGTTAGCTTCAACACCAAATATTCAAATGAGGAGACCTCATGAAAGGTACAGGCAGAGACATTAAGAGTGTTGTTATAGACAGCAGCCAGACCACCACCTTTTCCTGGACTCTGGGCTTAGCCAAATAATTATGGCTACAGCAAGTAATGCCAAGTAGCATGTAGGTGGAAGAGTCCAGGCGATAGCAGGAACAGAAGCTGCGGAGTTGTAATGGCATGTATTGGAGCAGCATAGCCCAGTAGTGATAGGCAGGTAGGCCAGCCACCAAATAGAATGCAAAAAATAGAAAAAAAGACACTGCATACAACCAGAAAAGATCATGGCAGATATTTATTGACAGAGAACCAGTCCACATCGGTAGAAAAAGCCCTGGCCAGTCGACTCGGACCTATTTACCATACTACGTTAGACATCCTGCTATACCAATCAACAACCAGCCCAAGAACAGCAAGAACACACATTGCAACCAAACATATCCAAGTGCTGGCAGCCAACAACTTTAAAGAGCATTTAAAAACTAACCCAAAAAAGAAGCAGCCAAAGTGAAGGTTAGTAGGGAGAGGGCTCGCAGTAAGAATGCAGGTAAGGTTGAGATGCACCCACACAGAACATAAACCAAAAAAAAAATGTAATCAAATTATGATCCGTGAAAGAAAAACATAGCAGCAAAAAATAAAAGATCTGGCGAGAAGCGACAGCAACAAGGGCACCAAGCACACTCCCACCCGAGTCCATGTGATCAATCCCTGGAAATGTTTGAAGAGTATTAAATTTATAACATGGAAATAAAAATAGTAGGGCTTCCTTCATATACTGTTAAGGAATCTAATAAAATTACTCAGAAGGTAGAAATGTTTAATTGTTTTAACATTTTATTACCTCCAGTTCTTTGTTCAATTCTTACAAAATCAATCATGAGAGATCTCTTATTGTTGGTTCTTACAATCATGCTACCTTTAGTTTTAATCTGGTTACTGTGATTGAGGTGCACAAAGCCCTCCACTTTTATATACAAGAAAATCAGCAGGTCCTGATGACTTGGAGCCTTACTTTCTTAGGCTAGCAGCTGATATTATACCAACACCTATCTAAGGGCGTACCCCAAGGATTGGGCTTGGGTCCACTTATATTTATTTTATGTATTAACCCTATTGGTCAAAATATTTACATATCTTTTTAATATTTGCTTTTGTTCTTTCCCTGGTGAAAGGTGGAGAATCAACCATTTTAGACTATAGGCCTATCTCAATGACAAAATTCTACCTTTATCTCAATGACACTGTGATATATTGTCTTTGTTAGCTCTAAATATTTTTTAATGCTGAAAAATGTAAGGTTCAGAATGCAGCAGCATGAGTGGTCTTCAACCTTCCAAAGTGCACACACTGATATTCATGTACAAAGCCAAAAATGGACTAGCCTGATCTATACCTTGAGTAATTCGAGCCTCAGGTATGGCTCTGCTTGAAACACCATGCTTCAAGTCTCATGGTAGACAAGCATCAAAACTATTCTCTGTCCTGGCCCCCAGATGGTGGAACAAACTTGCTCTGTCTGTCTGGTCTGGGCAGCACAGTCCCTTGCAGTCTTCAAACACATTCTGAAGACTTATCTATTTTTGGAATATTTGGAATGACCACTGATCCTGCACCAGTTTGGTAACCAAAACTCTAGCATGTATGCTTTGATATTGTTTGTTATTGCACTTATCATTGTCTGAGATAGAGCTTATAGGCATTTTGCATTTCTAGGCATCAGCAATGATTCCTGTATTTCAATACTAGTCTAGTTCAATGGTATCTTGAACTCTAGCCAACTGTACAGGCTATGATACATTCTATGAGTAAATAACAAAGCACTTTTGTAAGTTACTCTGGATAAGAGCTTCTGTCAAATGTCGTAAATGTAAATGTAATGTGGCACGGGTAAACTGAATGTAAATCGTGTGACTTGAAACTCATTTTGAATGTTGATAATACAAAGTTCCTGATGTTTTCTAAAGAAAAAATAAATAGACTAAACCTTCCTTCTAGTACCACTTTTCATGGCTTCAAGATAACTCAGTACAAGTTCTTAGGGATGATAATTCATGATTATCTCTCTTTTAAGCCCCACATTCAACAAACTGTAAAAAAAAAAAAAGAAGTTGAAAATCAATTTTTACTTTAGAAACAAGTCTTGAAATTGTAGAGCTCTTACTCACCATTTCTCTTTTTCTTTTCGAGGTAGATGGTCAGTGTCATCCATCCGTCGGCTAAAACATAGGAATGTTTTTATATCAAAGGCTATTCTTGGACTGCTTCCATTTTATTTACAGATCTACATTTTTCAGAAAATAGAACATTAGGGGAGGTCACAGTCTTCGCTCTCAGGAGGTTTTCATGCTATCAGTCTGTACTAAGCTGAGGAAGGGGGTGTTTAAGTATGCTGTACTTGCTTCCTGGAATCAGTTTAAAAATTGCTTTAATCTCCAGCAGCTGGTCTCCTTGGAAGAGTTTCATTTTTAAAGATTTGGAGGCAAGCACATTTAGGTGTAGTTGTTTTCACTGATTTTTAGTATCTCTGTTTGGCTTGAATGCTGATGATAGTGTTGTTTTTCTTGGCTATATATCTGAAGATATATATCTCTGTAACCCTGTCAGTTGTGTTGCTGCCTGTCTTGGCCAGAACTCCCTTGTAAGAGAGATTTCAATAAGAAGTATCCTGGTTAAATAAAGGTTAATAATAATAATAATAATAATAATAATAATAATAAAGTTATGATGGACTTGATTATTATGATGGGGATCAGACATAGTAATGCTATTTAGCATCTCATGAGGAGCTAGTGTGGGTCCTTGAGGAGAAAAGGAGTTAGACTTGACAACTCTGGGGAAATGTCAATATAGCTTATTAACTTTGTCCTGAAAAAAGTGTGGAAAACTTGACACCGTTTAGACTTTAAGCATTCAGACATTCAAAATGCAAGTATTTTCACAACAACATGTAGACATTAAACATAGATTGAATGTATTAGATGGTACCTTAAATGCTGTTTTATGAGTTAGTGTAAAATCATTATTTGCTTCAAAGCAAAATAAGAATCTTAAACAACACCTTTGTTTGTGGCCCATCAGAGACAAAAGGGGAGATGTGGTAAAAGGCACAAGTCTGAAAACAGAGGAACATAATTTTGTGAACACATTAAACAGTCATTAAATATATATATATATATATATATATATATATATATATATATATATATATATATATATATATATATATATATATATATATATATATATATATCTCCAGGATTGTGCAGTCTTCAGTGTTAAATTACCTTAAAAAACTGGGCAAACCTTAAAAAGATGAGGGTGATTGTCTATCAACATGTCATGTATTCCACCAGATGTTTTCATACATACTTTGGACCATTGTTATGCAGTGTTTAAGGACTCTCGGTGGCAGGATAACAGCATGAGAACAGAAGGACCCCCAGAAAGGAGCAGTTCCATCCAGAGACTGTAAGACCAGACAGACCTACTTGTGCACCACATGGATTTACTACAAGAAAATCAGTGCCTCATACATGGATCCTGGAAGTCCTGAGGCTGTATAACATAAACAGACACTAAGAGCCTTGATCAAGAACTCAGTGGGGCTGTGGAAGACAACACTAGAGGCCAACTTCAGACTTCAGGAGCACAAGCCACCATCAAATGTGATATTTACCAAGGAGATGCCCTGTCCCTGCTGCTGATCTGAATAGGCCTGAACCCCCTCAAGGAAATAATCTCCAAGAGTAGCTACAAATGCTGGCTACAAAATAGAGCAAACTTTAGCCACCTCCTTTACATGGATGAGATCAATCTTTATGCCAGAATTGAATGAGACATTGACTCGCTAATCCATCTCACCAGGATATAGAGTAATTACATCAGAATGTCATTCAGACTGAATAAGTGTAGTTGGATAGTTACAAGTAGAGGGAAGGTAATCAGAACTGAGGGGAGTGTACTACCAGAAAGCAACAAAGTAGATGTTGGGGGCAGCTACAGGCACCTTGGAATTGCACAAGCAAATGGAAACCATGCAGAAGCCACAAAGAAAGCACCCAAATATTTACAAAGAGTGAGACAAGTACTGACAAGTCAGCTAAATGGGAAGAACAAGATAGATCCATGTTATCAACACCTATGCTCTACCAGTCATCAGATACCCCACTCGTGTAATCAGCTGGCTAAAGGAGGAAATGAAAACCACTGTCATCAATGCATGGAGGGTTTCATCCTAAATTCAGCACTCTGAGACTATACACAAAGCAGAAGGGGTCTGAAGATTAGTGAACATCAGTGTCACTATCCAGGATAAAATATCAAAGATCCAAGAGTATGCCAGGAAGATGACACCAAGTGATGAAGTGCTTAGAGAGTATCTCAGGCAGCAGAAAGCTAAGGAGGATGGGAATGAGGATGAGCAGGAACCATCATGGGAGGATAAACCCTGCGTGGTATGTACCAACAGAAAATAGTGGAAGTGGCTGATATGGAGAAATCCTACCAATGGCTGAAAAAGGATTAAATGAAAGACAGCACAGAGGCACTAATTATGACAGCACAGGAACAAGCTCTGAAGAGGTTGGGATCTACCACACTAGGCAGGACCCCAGATGCAGGCTGTGCAAAGAGGCCCCTGAGACAATCCAGCACATAACAGCAGGATGCAAGATGCTAGCAGCAGACTTTACATGGTACACCATAACCAAGTGGCAGGCATAGTATACAGAAACATTTGTGACAAGTACAGGCTGGAAGTTCTGAGGTGGAACCTCAAAGTGGAACAAACCCCTAAAGGAGGTGGAGAATCAGAGAGCTAAGAGCTTATGGGACATCCAGATCCAGACTGACAAAATGGCAATGGATAACCAACTGGAGCAGAAGAAGGCTGTAGTGATAGATGTAGATGTAGCAAGCCCAAGTGATTGCATCATCAGAGACAAGGAATGCAAAAAGCTTGACAAATACCAAGGGCTGAGAGAAGAGCTTTAAAATATGTGGGAGGTGAAGGCAATAATGTTCCTGTGGTAATCAAAGAACTATGGGCTGTGACCCCCAAACTGGAAGAGTGGCTCTAGCAGTTCCTAGTAACAATATCCGAGATCTCCGGTCAGATGAATACAGTTGTGGGAACAGTTAGGAATGTCCACAGAACCCTCAAGCTCCCAGGACTTTGGTAGAGGAAACGAGCATAAAGGTAAAAGAATGTTATATATATTTATATATATTGTTATGATTGTGTTTATGTTCATGTGTATGTTCATGTGTTGCGTGTCTGTTTCTTTTCTCCTTGTTTATTCCAGATTCCATGCAAGGTTTCCTCTCCCTTTGTGACCTTGACTCTGCTCCCTTCCTCTTCAGGTTTACTGGCCCCTCTCAGTGGCAGAAGAAAAGAGAGACCCCCCCCCTCACCACCACCAACTTTGGTTGCTGTTTTACATATGTATAGATTGTATAGTACTTTGGCGTTGGATACTGGTGGTATTTTTGTTGGATGTGAGTTGTGTCTCTGTTTATGTGTTGGGTAATTAGGGTAGTCTCCTGATTATGTGTTAGGTAATTAGGGCAGTCTTTATGTTTCTTTTTGTTAGGATTATTTAGTGTGCATTTTCCTTCATTAGTGTGGGTCTTGTTTGTATCACTTCCAAAGCAAATTGTACCAGTGTGTTTGTTTGTAAAAAATTACTTCTTTATTTATACACTAATAAACAAAAGAGATTACCATTTGTGATTCTGATTCTTTTTTTAACAGGTGCTGTTATCATCATTCCTTTTACTTGCTATGGCCCCTAGATGAGGTCGTAACAACATTATATATATATACCCCTTATGGAGTACAGTGATACATTTTGCTACTTCTTTACTACAGTACATTTATTATCATCAGTGAGAGTGGATGACCTTCTAATAGTGAATGTGAGTAAAGAACATCAGCAATGGTAGATTGTGATGGCCTTTAGATCATGAAGGCATTGTTTATATGTACTCATCAATTCACCATCATTGAACAATCTATGAACAATGAACACTATATTCACTACAAGATAGCTACAAAATAAGCTTTTAAAAAATGAAAATGAAGCACATACCTTCACTGAAGTCCTCACAAAACATTGAACTTCAGGGATTTTATAGCCAGAGTTTGTTTGTGGCTGTGTAAAGAAAAGAGTAACCTTTTAAATGTATAGGATATCACACCAAGGAGGAGGGAGGGCTTTATGGTTTCCAAATTATTCAAACCATTTCCTTGTTCAGTGGGTGTGTGCATGTCTGTATGTGTGTTTGTGCGTGTTTGGTTGTAATAATTCCTGCCTGTCAATGACAACAATTTTGACAACAATGACAATGACAATAACAAGTTATAAATGCATGTAATATCTAACTGTATATACACATTGAGAAATTACACTGTAAAAAGTCCAACTGATTGAATAAATTACATTGCATATGTACCATTTCCATCTTCAGTACATGGATGACATCTAGTTGTGTGCCAAAACAGAAACACACAGTGGCTCCAGGATGCAAGTTGCAGGTGAAAAACACACACTAAAAGTCAGACACTGAGAGACATGCCAAGTGGCATGGAGTTTGTTTGATTTATAAGATTGTTCTGTCAAATGTGTATCTTTCCTGAACACCCGATGGCTAATTCAGTGTGATGCTTCACTTTACAATTAGATTTTGACAATCGTATGAAAGTATATGTTACTCAATGATCATGTCTTCAATAAAAATTTACTTATTTTGCTAGCTTGATCTTAGCATTATTTCATTCAGTTTCAAATAAAAAATCAAATCAAATGTATTTATATAGCGCATTTTACAACAGATGTTGTCACAAAGCAGCTTTACAAATGTCCAAGTCCAAGCCACTAGTGAGTTAGCCAAGGGTGACAGTGTCAAGGAAAGACTCCCTAGAGCATGAGGAAGAAACCTTGAGAGGAATCATGAGTCAAAGGGGGGGGGGGGGGGGGGATTTTCTGGCCGACAACGTTCACCACAATAGTAACAATTTTAAGAGAAAAATAAATAAATAATAATAAAATGAAAACATAATGAAAGCATTTAAAGTTTAGTCCAGTTTTGTAAAAGTCCTAGACCTGTCCCAATGTGTGTGTGCTCATGTCCGAAACTCATCCCACATGAGAACGTCCATCAAGGGCAACGGAGAAGTAGTTGGTTGTGGTGGCAGTGTGGTGGGCTACAGGAAAGGACATCAGCATGTGGAGCAGCCATGGCAGCTGGGGTGGGCTGAGGCTCAGTAACGTCACGACATCAGGGGTAGGTGTACCTCGGCAGAAAAAGAGAATAGATTATTAGGCATGTCCAGGTATGAGGGTGTGTAATTTAGGGAACTAGAATGTGCAAGGATGGACTCCAGCAGATCTAGCTATAGCAGCACAGCTAAAAGGATAGAGCCAGAAGGAAACAGGCTTCTGTTGTGTAGTTTTGAATCTTGCCCCACATTTCTGAGTCAATCAAACACGGTAAACTGGTCAATCATCCTAGCATGCTATACCCTGAGGGTTGCTATACTTGCTGTATAGCATTGTCCCGGCCATTGTAATAATGTAGCATACAACCGTGCCCAAACCGCCCAAACCGAGTATTTGCTCAAACTATGTAGCCGCCCCAACTACACAATGACCTAGAGACATACCTGTGGATGAATTTAGCTTTTAGTGCCTTAGGATGCAATTGTGAGTACACTGATCATAACAGCCCTGCCTAAGCTGTCATCTCCTTTAAACACTTGCCACCTGCCCTCAATGTTCTTAACACTAGAATGACTAAAGTGATGAATTAGTGCTTGTTGTCTTGGTAATGATACAGTGTGTTGAAAATAAACAAGTCAAGAAAGGTTTATAGCACAATGGTAAATTTGCTGAATTGTTATGGAGAATATGAAACCTTTGGTTTGAAGCCCTCTGTGCAAAATGTCTTTTGTTCTTATGATAAAAGAAATAGATATTTTACAACCATGTTTTATTGTAATCAAATGCATACACTTCCACATGTTCACTTTTGCATGGCTAAAATACAATTCACATATTTACTAGCAAAACTCATTTCTAAATAGACAATTTAATGCATTTATAATAAATGTTGTGCAACGGGGAACAGAAGAACTTGCTGCCGGAGAAAAAGGTTAGAATACAATCAGCTAAACGAGGGAGAGGTGTTGAAAATCAAACGAGGGGCGGAGAAAATGAAACTATGGAATGGAACTCAAAAATACAAACTAGGGAAAACATGGAACACGGAAACTGGGAGGGACTGATCATGACAGTACCCTACCCCAAAGAATGCAACACCGGGGCGCACAAAAATAGGCATCACCAAAACCAAAAATAAAACAGGACTAGGACGAGACACCAACAGGAACAGAAAGGGCAAGACACGGACCAGGGACAGGACCTAAATGAGACACAGGAGCAGAAACAGGTACGACGAGGAACAGGCACTGGAACAAAAGCAGACACAGAAACCAGGGCAACAGGAGCAGACAGGACAGGACAACAACCAGGAGCAGAAGCAGGAAAAACATGGGGATTGGGCACAGGGACAGGGGCAAGTATGTTCATTACAACAGAGACAGGTAAAGGAAGAAAACACACAAGGGGCATGGTCATAGGCACTTCACCACAGTAACAGACAGGCATGGATGCATGGACAGGAACATGGACAAAACCAGAAACAGGCAACCACGCAGACACAGTAGGCATACAGGGAACAGGAGACACAGGCCAGGGCAGGGCAGGGCAGGGCGGGGTGGGGCAGGGCAGGGCGGGGTGGGGCAGGGCAGGGCAGGGCGGGAGGGAATCCAGGGGCAGAGGCAGCAGAAGACACAGGTCAGGGCAGGACAGGCAGGGAACATGAAGCCTGTGAAACAAGAGGCAGGTCTGCAGACACATGGCAGACAGGCAACATGGCAGTGGCAGCGTTTTGAGGCACAGAAAAGCTTCAAGGACCAACCAATGGGACAAGTCTGGCACGAGGCACGCGGACAGGCCTGGCATGTATCAGGCCTGGCACAAGGCATGGGGGCTTGTAGAGTGACTTATTCCGCTCCAGGAACTGGTGGGTCCAGAGGCAAGGCTGTGGCATTTAGTGGCAGTAGGTCCAGAGGCTCAGCGGTGGCCAACACAAACCAGGGCTCTCAGTGATTTGAAAGGTTTTCTATATGGCAGTCTCTCACAAGAGCCATAGCTACTCTGATCCACGTCACAGAGACCATCAAGTGATGAAGTGCTTAGTGAGTACCTCACAGTAGAAACCCGAGGAAGATGGGAACGAGGAGGAGCAGGAACCATCATAGGAGGATAAACTCCATGCGACTAGTGCAAGCTAATATGGAGAAATCCTACTAATAGCTGGAAAAGGCTGGATTGAAAGACAGCATGGAGGCATTAATCATGGCGGCACAGGAACAAGCTCTGAAAACAAGATCAATAGAGGCTGGGCTCTACCCTGATGGAATCTAGCAAATAACAGCAGGATGCTAGATGCTTGATGGTAGAGCATATATGGAATGCCATATATGGAATGGCGTAGTATACAGAAATATCTGAGCCAAGTATGGGCTGGAAGTTCCAAGGTCTAAATGGGATACACCCCTGAAAGTGGTGCAGATTCAGACTGACCCGAGTGACCCGAGTGCTGCAGGGCGTGGGGTAGGATGCACAGACTTCCTCGATGGTGCAAGATAATTCTTAACATTAAACATATACGACACAGGTGACACTCACACATAACACTTACAGTAAATATGACTCTACACTTAACATTAAATGATGAACACATACACGTTAACATGTGACTACACAAACTAACATTACGGCTACAGAGCTCGGAATTAACACACACACAGCGACAATGACCAACAAGGCAACACACACTGACAGGGCTTTAAATACAGACAAACACTTAACACTAAACCCCGTGCAGGTATGTGCTATCCCAGGGGGGCGTGGTTACCAATAATACAAGTGAGTCCCACTGCACGCCGCGGGCCGTACCACGTGAGTCGTGGGAGGAGGAGCCTCCCGTGACACTGACAAGATGGTAATGGCTAACCGACTGGACATAGTAGTGAGGAACAAAGAACAGATAAGGCTGTAGCGATAGATGTAGCAATCCCAAGTGATTAAAACATCAGGAACCTGAAAAAGCTTCAAAAATGCCAAGGGCTGAAACAAGAGTTGGAAAAGATGTGGAAGGTGAAGACAACTGTGGATACCCGTGTAATGGAAGCATGAGAGGCTGTGACCCCCAAAATGGTAGCGTGGCTCCAGCAGATCCTAGGAACAACATCCAAGATCTATATCCAGAAGAGTACAGTCCTGTGACAGTTAAGATCCTATGCAGGACCCTCAAGCTCCCAGGTCTCTGGTAGAGAGGACCTGAGCTTGAAGGAAAAAGAGATGCCCCAGTTGGGGTGAATGGGGATTTTTTTTTAATATAATCACTGCAGGTAATGGTAAGATTTAAGTATGAGATGTTTCCTCTGTTCAGATGAAACAATTACATTTACAAATTACATCCCCAGCTGTTGGCTGGTCCCTTTTCATGAACCCAGGTGGGGAATGGAGTCTCACCTGACCTAATATACTCAACTTTAATGTCACAGGAATATTACATCAGTCCTTCAGATCTTAATATGTATTCAAAGTGGTCAAATATAATTCCATTATTAACAATGATACAGCTGTATTATGTTGTAAACTGACATGTTTCCCTGACTCTTACCAGTCATGCTTAATGTTGGTGGCATTGCCTCTAACACGCTCTTCAGAGAGATCCATCCTGCTAATCTGGTTTGGCAACACCTATCACACAGTGAAACAACTCTCTGCAACAATACAACTCCGACACCCAAATGTTCCTAAATGCTTTAACACAAAACACAAACCACAACAACAAATCAGACCACTGTGTGTTAGTGGATGGCAAATGATACTGGTATAGGAGGAAGGCAAATGATAGTAAAATGTATTTGAATGTTTGAACGTTGTCCTTTTGCAAGTACTTTTGCAAATACACCAATATTGTATGCCAAAACAAAACAAATATAAAAAGAAAAAACAAAGTAGCTTTGTTCTGAAGTTATGTTGGTTTTGAAAGCAGCTCACTATAGAAATTTGTTTCCTGGCCAAAACTCTCAAATAAACAAATAATAAAGATGTCTTCTACAAATTAGAAGAATTTAAAAGTAGTTTTAAATTATTAAAATTGCCCTTCTGATACCACAAACTATCCTGGAGTGAAGGGTTTTAGTTTTTTTTCCTGCATAAACCGGTTCAACAGTTTCCATTCTGTCATCACTGTATGTCTCTCTCAAATTACTGTCTAAGTCATTTGAACTACTGATAATTTCAATACATTTTAGAAATGTATAATCACTCATTTATTTTAATATATTACACATGTTGCACTGATGTCAGTGTAACATATAGTTATGCATCACAGTCTCAATATCAATGTGACAAATTTCTTTGCATGTCAAAATACATTAACAAATTACAAAACGTTATGATCATATATATAATTGTATAATTGTATATACATAAGATACAGTGCTGGTTAGAAGGTAACTCAAATCAATACCTGCCGAATGTGATTGGCTGGCTACAGCTAAAATGTCCTCTTGC
Source organism: Electrophorus electricus (assembly GCF_041902795.1). NCBI lineage: Eukaryota > Metazoa > Chordata > Actinopteri > Gymnotiformes > Gymnotidae > Electrophorus > Electrophorus electricus. Next base: position 36,076,024 of record NC_137502.1, on the reverse strand, counting down.
TCAAAAGTAAAAGGTGGTGAAATAATCAACAGAATACATTTACATTTACATATACGGCATTTAGCAGACGCTCTTATGCAGAGCAACTTACAAAGGTACACCTGTATGGAGAACTGTAGAAAGCATGAAGGCATACATGCAGAAAATAATTACATACAAAATTATCAAAATCAAATCTAACGTTCCTTTCTGAAGAATGTATGCACTACACTGGATTGGTTTAATATGGTCATAAAAAATCCCATCAATAACTAAAACAGTAAGAAGCATGAGAGAGTTTCAAGACTGAGTTGTGCTTGATTTGGGTTGGAGGGTTTGTTTGGCCTTTTTGTTGTTTCTCATGTGAGGTTAGATGTTGCGCTTTGTTGCCCTCTAGTGGTTAATTAAGTTAATGTTCATTAATTAACATAGAAGACATTATCTTGTGATCCAGAATATTATCCAAACTCTAATAATTAATGAATTCATGCTATGACCAGAAAAACAGAGTCCTTTGACTTGAGTCTCAGTGTCATGAGTTCTGCACTTCAGTGTGGCTATGATAAATCTCCACTGATCCATAACACATGTTCTATGTTCCCCAAAACAGGAGGGTGGATTCCATCTCAGAGCTGCAGGGGAGTCCAGATAATCTCACCACCTGGATATCAAGGCTATTTAATATCTCTCATCACTGGAGTCTTCACCAGAAATTCATTAGATCCTGAAAATGAGTAAAACAATTGAAAAATCAACTGCCTTTAGACTCTTGATTAAAATGGATACTCTTTTGATATCAAGATGATACAAACTATATCATCTATCATATTAACTTCTCAGAGATGGCACTGTGTTTTGTGTCTACAATATTTTAAAATGTATCAAAGATTTTATCTTAATTTATCTTAATTTTTAATTCAAGTTAACCTGCACCTGTCCACAGCATTCTGTTCTGCATCAACATTTAAAACCCAAACATCAGGATTTAAAATCTAATCAATCTAGTAGCTTTGTAATACTAGTTTGATGTAAAGTGGTACAACAAAAACAGTTATAAATAAACAAATAAAAATACTAAATGAAATATACACATTTATTTAATTAATTACATTTATTTGAAATGGTCATTTCTTACCTGAGTACCTGTAGCATGCAAAGCGGATCATCCTTAAGAGCATGTAGCTGCTTCTTTCCTGAGTCTCCTAATTTATTCCAATAGAAATTCAGCTCCCTCAGGTGTGAGGGGTTTGATGTCAGAGCTGAAGCTAGAGCAGCACAGCCTTCATCTGTGACATCGCAATCACACAACCTGCAGAGAACAACAACACACTCTTCACTCTCTCAGGTCAGGAACTTCTCCATTAACAATCCATCAACATTTAACCACTACAATACAGTACTTACTACCTTCAGTCATGATTAGTCCTACACCTAGATTAAAAAGACTAGGCTTAAACCAAGACTAGGCTTAAACCATGACCAGTAGGGCAGCCTATGATGTAATATCACATTGCATAAACAAACATACATTCTTTCTCATTATTTTTTAGGGAGGGCATTATTATTCATTGTATTTTTAATATAATTGATGTGTTTTGATTTCAATGTTTTGCAAGTGAGTAAATGGCCCAAAATATTAATTTAATATTGAATGTATTATTGTAATTATAATAAAGGTAATAGTGTTTGTAGTAAAGTGTGTGTGTGTGTGTGTGTGTGTGTGTGTGTGTGTGTGTGTGTGTGTGTGTGTGTGTCTATGTGTGTGTGTGTGTGATGATCTTACCCCAGTGACTTTATTTTACAACGAGTATCCTTCAACATATCAGACAGCAGCTTTACTCCTGAGTCTCCTAGTTTATTTCTAGACAGATCCAACATTCTTAGGTGGGAGAGGTTTAATCCTAGAGCTGACACCAGAGCAGCACAGCCTTTATCTGTGATATCACAATGCTTCAACCTGTATAGAGAACAATGACACATTCCACTCTCTCAGTACAGTGTACACAGCTCAATTTAACAGGACCTAATTTATCTTGATATGTTTCCTGCTTGTCCTGAGCTCAGGAGTCATGTGATGTGGAGAGGCGAGGTCAGCAGGGAGAGTGACACTGTGTCACCTTACTGGGTTTACATAACCTCAGTTCTGGGTGATGAAGTCATATTATTATATATAGCAAATATTCTGGACCACTGATATGCCTTATTGAAAACTAGGTCATGTGTAACTCTCAGACCAATGATATTACCACAGTGACTCCAGTTTACAATGAGGATTCTCCAGTCCAAGAGAAAGTTGTTTTATTCCTGAGTCTCCTACAAGATTCTCAGTCAGATTCAGTTTTCTCAGATGGGAGGGGTTTAATTTCAAAGCTGAAGCTAGAGCAGCACAGCCTTCATGTGTGACATCACAATGCTTCAACCTAGAGACAGAACAATGACACACACTTCAGTCTAAATTCAGGACACACAACTCAGTTCAGGACACACAATTCAGCACACAGTTTAGGACACACAGCTGTGTTCAAGACAAACAGTTCAGTTCAGCACACATATCTCTTGAGTGTGAACTTCCTTATCAGATTGTCACTACAATCATAAATGACTAAAACTACTAAATAAATATATAAATAAATATAAATATAAAACTACAAATATGCTACAAAAATAATCAATTTGACTTTAATACAGTGTGTGTATATGTGTAAATGATATGCAAAACACTGAAAGGACAGATGGCAGGTCTCCTGTCCTAAACAAACAAAAAAAAGAGCTTTAAAATGTCTGAATACAGATAGGAAACAAGCGGCAATAATCATCAATATGAATATGTAATGAAATCTACAAATCATCTTCCTCTGTGTACTGATGTGGAACCTAAAGACTCACTATTAGAGAAAATACTATATGGGAATAGTACCTTTTTAGTTTGTAATTCTAGTTAGTGTGTTGTATGGAGTATATTGAGCTGTAATTTCTTGGTGTACAGTGCTCTTGTTTTTATTTACTTATTTAGTTATTCTCTCTCACATGTGCCTTTCCATTTGAATCTTTTCAACCTTAAACTAATACTAAACCAAAATCCACTACATTACTCTCATTGTTTGAGAAAATGTCTTGCTGAGGACCAGGTCATGTGATTCTTGAAGATGATCTTACCACAGTGTCTCCAGTTTACAGTGAGGTTTTTGAAGTCCAGCAGAGAGCCACTTCACTCCCGAGTCTCCCAGATTATTCCCCATCAGATTCAGCTCCCTCAGGTGTGAGGAATTTGATGTCAGAGCTGAAGTCAGTGCAGCACAGCCTTTATCTGTGACATCACAATCACACAACCTGCAGAGAACAATGACACACTCTTCGCTCTCTCAGGTCAGGACACAGCTCAGTTTAGAATGAACTTCAACTACAGTTGTTATAATAGTTAACATTCAGTATTCCAATAGAGCAATTATTAATTTATTTTTGTATGACAATATATTTTTTCTGTACATAATTTTCCAGAACATATAAGTTACTGATTTGTTTTATATTTATGTCAAAAGTTGAATACAGTCTTCAGTTTCTATTCAAAGATGACTAACTCAGAGATGTTAAATATGTTAAATATACAAGATGTTTGATAAAACAAAGTTACTGAAAAATGATCAGAGTGTAGTGACAAAAGATGACTTACCTCAGTATCTCTAGTGTACACTGCGATTTCTCCAGTCCAGCAAAGAGCTTCAACACTCCCGAATTTCTTAGTTTATTCCCAGACAGATCCAACTTTATCAAGTGGGAGGGGTTTGATGTCAGAGCTGAAGCCAGAGTAGCACAGCCTTCATCTGTGACATCACAATACTTCAACCTGCAGAGAACAATGACACACTCTTCACTCTCTCAGTTCAGCGCACAATGACAGTTTTTTTTTTTTTTTTTTTTACTTTTAGTTAAAGAAGCAGCAGCAATTCAGGTACTATCACTTAGCACAGTGCATATATTGATAATACAACGTGCAGTAGAAAACAAGTAAATAAAATATAAAATAAAAAACAAAGAAATGTTAAACATCTGATAGAAAAGTATAACATGATCAATTACTTAATCACATTCTAAATATAGATGTTCTTTTTTTACTGTAATGTATTTAATTTTGAAATTGATCTATTGTTTTATTCAGCCATTGATTTGTGCATTCTATGTGCATTTCTTAAACTGTCAGTTTACTTGATCAGTTGATTATTGAGAAGCACAAATGCTTTCCCGTATAAATCAACACAACTATAATTAGCATTTTAAGACAACATCCTCTGAAGAATCACCAAAGAGCAAGTGGAATTAAATGATCATCATCCGCAGGGGAGTACCAAATTACTTAATCTCATTAGTAAAGTATATGGCCTCCTGGAGACCACAGCATGTAGGAAGAGATCATCTTACCAGAGTGTCTTCAGTTTACACTGAGGATTCTCCAGTCCAGCAGAGAGCAGCTTTACTCCTGAGTCTCCCAGTTTATTCCCACTCAGATCCAGCTCTCTCAGACAGGAGGACTCTGAGCCAAGAACTAAAGACAGACCTGCACAGCTTTTCTTTGTCAGGTGACAGCTTGCAAGCCTGAAAAATACATTTGAAGGTTAACCAAACAAATATGTGCTCCTATTTTAACACTAAAGCCTAAAGAAAACTATTATAACATTAACTAATATGCCATCCCACCACAGATTAAAGTTGTTTTAGCATTCAAGTGCAAACCAAAATGAAGAAATAGTACAAAATATCATTGTCTTGACAGACAGCTTGATTTAGCATATTTACATCATTAATACTCTCATTAAGAGCAGTATGCATTATAGTATATGACAGATTATGACACCTTATGTTAATAAAAAGACTACGTCATGAGACAACTATTACTTCAACTTGACATAATGTGAATGAATGAAAGTTATATTTATATAGTGCCTTTCAAGGAACCCAAGATTGCTTTACAATTAACACACATGGCTTTTATATCCAAGCACAAATCAGTGAGAAGCAGCAGGCAATTGCATACTCCCACACAGCATACTCCCAACCAGAAACCACAGCCCCCTGGGGGATTTAACCAGGTGCAGGGAGAGAGGACAACACCCAGGACAGAGCACTCTCTTCCACTGGTCGTGCGCGCACACACACACACACACACACACTCACACACACACACACACACACACACACACAAAACAACCGAGGCCCTAGTGCTGAGAGGCAAAAGTGCTAACCTGCTAGCCACCATGCTGCCCAACATTTAAAAATGTGTATGTAAGTTTATATCAGTTGTTATTAATATATTGTGTAGCTTTAATGTAGCTTTAATACCAGCTGATCATCAGCTAAAATTTGCCTGTTTATGTTTGTCATAGTTGAATGAATTAAAAGTTGAAATCTGAAAATCTCTTTGCCAAAGCAGTATTTTACTCCAATCATCTTCCTGTTGCTAATGTTGTGTCAGTGTTTTGGTTATGTTCTGCATCACTTACTGAGCTGATCTGGATGCTGCAACCACAGGCTTCAACTTCAGAAGAACCTCATCTGATCTCCTGTATTTCTGTAGGTCGAATACATCAAGACTCTGCTCTGATGTTAGTAACACAAACACCACAGCAGACCACTGCGATGAGGAAAGTTTTCTTTGGTTTAGATTGTCACATTGCAAGTAATGTTGGATTTCCTCCACTAGAGAATGGTCTTCCAGTTCATTAAGAGAGTGGAACAGACTGATGGATTTCTCAGGAGACAGATTGTCCCTGATCTTCTTTTTGATGTACTGAATTGTTTCCTTTTTGCTAAAGGAACTGCTTCCTGTCTGTGTTATGAGGCCTTGTAAAAGAGTCTGATTAGAGTCCAGTGAGAGACCCAGAAGAAAGCGAAGGAAAATATCCAGATGTTCATTCTTGCTCCGTATGGCATGATCCACAGCACTTTTGTGCAAATCTGTAACTGTACTTTCTTTTTTCATTAAACGTTTAGGCAACCAACTCTGTTTAAGAACATTTGTGTTGTTGTTGATGAACATCAGGTGCACATATACAGCTGCAAGATGCTCCTGTATGCTCAGATGAACAAAGCAGTACATGTTACGCTGGTGCAGCCTGAACTCCTCTCTGAAGATCTGTGTACACACTCCTGAGTACACCAATGCTTCTGTGACATCAATGTCACACTCTCTCAGGTCCTCCTCATAGAACACCAGGTTGCCCTTCATCAGCTGCTGAAAAGCCAGTCGACCCAGTTTAAGAATCATTTCATTGTCTTCCTTCTGGTTCATTATGTACTTTTTTCTTGCAGTGTTTGTCTGAATGATGAGAAAGTGTGTGTACATTTGTGTCAGAGTTTTTGGAAATTCGCCACTGTCTGCACACATCCACATTCTCTCTAGAACAATGGCTGCAATCCAACAGAAGACTGGAATGTGGCACATGATGTAGAGGCTTCTTGATGACTTCATGTGTGTGATGATTCTATTGGCCAAGATCTGATCACTGATTCTTTTTCTGAAGTACTCCTCCTTCTGTGGGTCACTGAAGCCTCGTACCTCTGTCACCCGATCAACAATCTCAGAGGGGATTTGATCAGCTGCTGCTGGTCTGGAGGTTATCCAGATGAGAGCAGTTGGAAGCAAATTCCCCTTAATGAGGTTTGTCATGAGCACATTCACCGAAGATGACTGAGTGACATCACACAAACTCACACAGCTCTGAAAATCTAGAGGAAAATAGCACTCATCCAAACCATCACAAATGAAGAGCACTTTGTGTGAGGTGAGGAGGTCCAGTTCTTTTGGTTCATTGACACAAAAATGAAGGAGATCCATCAGACTGAGGTTTTGGTCCTTCAACAAATTCAGCTCTCTGAAAGGAAGTGGAAATATGATCTGGATGTTCTGATTGGCTTTCCCTTCAGCCCAGTCCAGAATGAATTTCTGCACAGAGACACTTTTCCCAATGCCAGCGACTCCCTTTGTCAGCACAGTTCTGATGGGTTTGTGTTGTTCAGATATGGGCTTAAAGATGTTATTACATTTTATTAGTGAGTCCTCAATTAGTGCTCTCCTGGATGTTGCTTCAGTCTGTCTCATCTCATGTTCATTATTCATCTCTCCACTTCTTCCCTCTGTGATGTAAAGCTCTGTGTAGACCTCATTCAGATGTTCTGGGTTTCCCTGGTTTGTTATTATTTCATTAAAATACTGGAATTTCCGTATCAGGTTTAATTTGAAATACTTGAATTCATCGGCAGGCGGTTCAAGGCTATGCCTGAGATATGGAGAAGAAAGAAATACATTATTAGCAATGTTTTCATCTAGAAAATCAGTGTTCTTTAGAGTCTATCAATAATCCTAAATTAATATTTTGATTTTCAAAATGTTTCTTTTCACTGAAAACAAAGTTTTTCAAAACAGAAATATGAAAATATATTTTATTTCTGGTCTACATATTTAATGGGTTACATAATACTCCCATTAAATACATAATACATAATACATAATAGGTTATTTTTTAAATAGATTAACCCTGTTTGGAAATATTAGGAGGTTCAATAAATGAAAATGTTTGGTTCAAAACATGCACAAAAGCAAATTCTGTAATAGAAAAATACACAAAGTTTATTCAAACCCTTTCAGCAAAAATATTCCATGAGTACATATGAATATGTTCTTTAGCTGGGTTTGATGCCAGATAAATATGACGTGGAAATATAATGATAAAACCAACAGAAAGCAGGAACCTGTGGTAGTTACTTGACTTGTAATTGGGCTGTTGCTGGTTCAAACGCCAACACTGCCAAGTTGCCACTATTAGGCCTCTGAACAAGGCCCTTAACCTCAAATTGTACTCAGTCATAATTGTTAGTTGCTTTGGATAAAAGTGTCAGCTAAAGAGACTACAATTAAGAACACAGGCTAAGAAACATGGGTAGTGAAGACTTAGTGCATCCAACTACTGAGAACAAAGAGGCATGAATTACAAACAGGCTTTGATTCACATACAGAGGCTAGAAATAACAGGGGTTTACTTATACATGGTATTGAGGACTTAACTAGACACACATGTGACTCACGAGGGCTGGAGAAAATGAAACTAAGGAATGGAACTACAACAAGGATGTAAAGCAAAACAAAGACACGAGACAGGGAAACCACAGAAACACAAGGTGGGGCCAACTGTGATAACAAACTTTTCACAAATTGTTACAGAGGACAGAAATGAACTTTTACACTCATAAGTCCTTTTTAAAATGTGTGTTAAATATGGGAAGTTGGTACTTGAGTTACAGCCTTTCTCTCTGTAATGGCCAGTTGACACGGTTTAAAAAGCATGTTGTTACTTTTTCTCTGTAATGGTTTAGCTGTAAGATATTACCTGTCTTCAGATGAGGGATATTCAAATCTGATTAGTGATGGAAGATCCCTGGACCATCTTTGATCATTGGTGCAGTCATATGCACTCTTCATGGACACGTTGCTGGAAACAGGTGACTCTGATCTCTTTTTCTGGATCAGACTACAACATATATACAGCAACCCACTGATTTATACATGGCGTTTCAATTCTTGGCACTTCACTTTTTGGTATCTTGGTAAAAGCTGCTGGGTGCTCATGGGCTTCTAGTGGGCAACTGTTACTTGTGTTGCCTGTGTTGCCTGTGTTGCCTGTGTTGGCTGTGTTACCTGTGTTACCTGTGTTCAGATGAGGGGCCTCCATCTTTGAACTCTGCAGGATGTTCCATAGATCGCTCACTCACCATGGTTTCACAGCGGGGTAACAGGGGGTCTGATCCCTCCTGCTCAACTGGGCTTTAACATGATAGAAATAATATGGCAGTCTTTCAAAACCTAATATGTTTTCATAATGCTGTAACACAATAGCCATATTACACCAGTGTTAATTATTCATAACAAGGAAATATGTTGCAACATCATGACATTATCTCATTGCCTTATAAGAAGGTTATAAGAAGGGTTTCTATAGCATAATGTATGGGGTGTTGGTGGTGGTGGTGTGTGTGTGTGTGTGTGTGTGTGTGTGTGTGTGTGTGTGTGTGTGTGTGTGTATTGTATTGTATTGTTTTCTTCCTTCCTGGTAAGATTCTTACCAGAAACCTTTCATGGAGGCGGAAAAACATTCATCACATTCCTGAGACAAATTCATCCTGGTAATCTGGTTGAGTAACAGCTTTGTCTCACCAAAAAGTTTAACACATCATGTAAAATTCAGTGACTTTTAAAGTATGCAATGAAAGACAAAACAAAAGTACATTTAAGTACAATACAAACAAATGTGTACACACTGAACTACCACATAAAACTACACAAATCTAATTTATAGATATTAGTTTGTTTGTTTTGGACACAATATTGTAAGATATTTTGCTGAAGATGAGACAGAATCATTTAAGACCAGAATTTGCTTCATCTGACTAAAGTATCTCTGATTCCTGTGTGATACTTAAAGAAATCTTAAAACCTTCATAAACTGCTGTTACTTTTATAAAACACAAATATGGTAAAAAGTGTCTCTCACCTTTCCCAGCATTCCTTTTTGTGCAGCACCAATCTCTTCAATCCCAGACCCGTGAAAGCAGTGTCAGAGCTGCATGCTGATAGAAACGGCCACAAGGCCAGTCGCATTACAGGAAGCAGGCTGAGCAACTGTTTGTGTCATGTGAAGCATTGGAGTCACGCAGTGCAAAAAATAAATGCTTTGCTGAGATTGGTCAGAGTCTCTGTTGTTCTGTGATTGGTCTACTCCTTAAAATCATCCAGCCCACAATTGTTCTGTGATGTGATCAGAAACTGACCGTTTTAAAGAACTGGAAGGTGACTAGGTGTATCTAGTAAACAAATCTTAACAAAGGGGTATGTGAGTACATATCTATGTATAATTACATGGCTAACTAAGCACACACACACACACACACACACACACACACACACACACACACACACACACACACACACACACACTTAGCGTGCAATAGATTTAAATAACTGTGAGTTATTTTCCCATGTTTTTTAGTTTGACTATTTACTCTACTTTTTATATGTATGTTGTGTTTGTGTTATGAGTTTTTCACTTCATGAAGTGGACTGTAAATAAATCCACATGTGTATCCTGATCACATCCTCCTGGATTTATACAGACTGTGTCTCCCTCTGCTGCCAGAACACCTAAAACACATTCAGAAATCATACCCATAACTCAGTCACTCCAATAATCAATATTCAATAATCAATAAGGGCTGATGTATTTATTCCTTGGTCATTCATTGTTATATTTTAAATCACACACGCTGGTCCAGAGGACAGTCTCATAGGCACAGACATCAGAGGACTGTGTCACACACACTGTGCCAGAGGATGGTCTCACATACACTGGGAACACAGGATGGTCTGACACACACTGAGCCAGAGCATGAACTCATTCAATCATTCATTCTGAAAAATCATTGGCATCTGCATCTATTTAACCATGTCACTAAGTCCTGCCTCCTCATGCACCTGGAGTTATGTGATTTATTACAGCAAAATGACTGATGTATAGGACGTGTCCGGCATTTTGCAGCAAATAACAGCGTCCTTTGTCAGCATGAGCAGAATAAGCATCCACAATTACTCATAATTCCTCATAATGTGTAAAAGGAAGTAAGATTCAGTATGCTATGACTGAACAACATCCTGTAATCATCCTGTAATCAGGATGTCCTGTAATCAGGATGTTCCAAGTTAAGTAATGTGCTCCAGTACTGTACATATCATGCCAAGTAGCAACTCTAACTTGATATATAATATCGTTCATTAAAGAAGTTGCTGACGAGACAGTAAATTGAAATGAGGTATTTCGAACAGTACAGTATTTCTAGTCTTATTCATGTTAGCTCTTAGTTTTGCTTGACTATGTGTATCTTCTTGTCTAGCCAGTGATTTTTCACATCAGCAGTAATTAACACCAGTAATAGCCTATGACTGGAATTACAATCAATTATAATCAGTTCCTGGACTTCATATGGATATTATGACATGTCCAAATTTTTATTTATTGCTCCTCTGCTGAGATATAATTGATCTGAGACCTCTCCATTGTTCATGTGATTGACGGTTTGCCTTAAATGTCTTTAATGTACACATGCCCAGGGATTAATCACAGATTAACTTGTTTAAAAAGATACAAATTGATTACCTCCTTCATGAGATGGATTATGAAAGATTGCATTTGTTAGGTTTCGTAAAGATGAAACTACGACAGGAACCCAATCTGATTGCTTCATGATAAGATTAGATCAAAGACACTAAGTGAAGATTTCACAGATCCATCATCAATACAGAAGGTAAGATTTGGTAAATTAGAGCCATTTATTAGTGGCAGCTAGCAAGTTTTATCAGTGTTCAAGCTGAGGAAGCTATTATCATCAGTCACATACTATTATGGAACATGATGGCAGTAAGTGCAAGATTTAGTCAAAAAACAATTCTCAACTGTACCACTGGGAATTCGTAAAAGAGAAAGTATCAATAAACATTTTCTGTTTTACAATCATAATAAAATGCTGTTTGTCAGTAGGGAATTGAAAGCACACATTAAAATAATATCATCTTGTTTTGAGCAAAAATGTTAAAGATTGCACCAAAATATATGACAAAGTACATTTATAAATAGACATTACTGTGAATTGTTAAATTAAAAAAAAATTAAGTAAAGTAAATAACCAAATGTTGTGTAAATAATAAATAACTTTGCTAGTATTCTGTGGAACATTATTGCATAGATCAGAAGCTATATATGAAAAATATCTTCCAGAAGATGGAACACCATCTTTAAAACTGAAATAAATGGTGCAGATCTTTCAGATAAGATTTAGATTGAAGATATGTAATTATGTGATGAAACTGGTAATGTAATGTCAAGTGGGGGTCAAAATTAAAGCTAATATGAAAATAAATTGCTGCAGTTTCACTGAGGATATGTCTTACTATGGACACACTCAGGTATTAATTTCAGAGAAGTGATCTTACCACAGTGTATAAAGGTTACACTGAAGATTCCCCAGTTCAGGAGAGAATTGTTTCATTCATGAGTCTCCTAGTTTATTCTTAGACAGATCCAGGTTCATTAGGCATGAGGGTTTTGATATTTGATTTTAAATATATGCACAAGACAACAAATTATGGTATAAGAAAATAAAGTGTTACCAGCTCTTATAATAGCTCTACCTTTATACCCCTATACCAGCTCTACCTTTATACCGCTATACCAGCTCTACTTTTACACCCCTATACCAACTCTACCTTTATACTGCTATACCAACTCTACCGTTATACCCCTATACCATCTCTACCTTTATACCGTTATACCAGCTCTACCTTTATACCCCTATAACATCTCTACCTTTATACCGCTATACCATCTCTACCTTTATACCCCTATAACATCTCTACCTTTATACCGCTATACCAGGTTTGTTCCCAAGCAGGTTTATGATTCGCCACTAAAGGTATCTGTGTACAATTATACTCAGATTAAAGTTCAGTCCTTCCTTCTCATGAGCAGAATGACCTCAGATACAGGCCTTAGGAACTACTTCTCATCATTTGGTCATCTTTCAGCAGCACAAGGCCACGTACTTGAATGTTTGTTAGTGGCTCCAGCCATTTACGGCACACGTGCAGTGTGTAGGTACACACAACACTTGAAGCATATTCCTTTCTCCTTTAGGTAAGCTTTCCTTTCTTCGATAGTTTTAAGTCTAAAACCGCAACACTTTCTCATTGGGTGGGGTTTGTTGTGAATAGGGCAGTGTTTAGCTAGATCATCTTTCAAAGCGTTGCTGGTGTTCTGATCAATAGCTCAAGAGTTTCGTGTACAGACACTGGCATCCTGTAGCTGGCGTGTCTGTGTGGAGGTTTTTCACCCCGAGATCTGTTGCTGTTTGGCTGATTGAAGCTTGGATCATTTCTCATTCTGGCTTGATGACAAACAAATTGAGCGAAAAAGGAGAAAGGAGCGTAGGAAACATTATACCCTTCCTTAAACATTGAGCATTTAAAGATGTATTTTTCCTGTAAACTATTGGGAAGTTTCTCCACTATAGGCCCAATACCACGTGAAGTGTCCACATAGGCCAAGCCAGATAAGTAGGTGTCTTCCTTTGTAGAGAGTAATTCCATTAAAAAAAACTCCAAGTTTCTCAGCTATAGGCCATCTTTACTTGAAATCCTAGGGAAACTGTCTAGTTTCTTAAAGAGAGCACTTTCAATGATTTTGGGAGAACTGTAGCACTCATTTAGTCTGTCCCACACCATTTTTAAAGATGTCTCAGGGTTGTATATGTGAACTATGTGAACTGCCAAGCCATTTTAATAACAGATCTAGCTCTTCACCAGCTGTAAAGCCTAAGTCTGTAATTGTGTGAACAAAAGAGGACTTCCATGCTATGTAGCTTTCAGGACGATCATCAAAGTGAGAGAGTACTCATCGAGCTAGATATTTTTGCTAAATCCATCATTAGAGCACCCTCCGAGGGAGCTGGTACTGATGGAGCTATGTACTGAGAGGGGGCTGGCTTAGGTTGTTGGAACCAATCACTAGGCCTTGGGCTATCTCTTTCAGCCTGCTGAGAAATATCACTGTTTCTTTGATGAAGCAGACTGTGTTGGTATCCTCTTGAGTTGCAGTCACGAGGGTATGAGTCAATCATGACATACTTGCTGGGTTCTTGCTTCACCAAGGTCCGAGCTATGCAAGGTGTTATCCGGATGCCATTTTCTGACTTATGCTCGTGTGTTGGGATGACAGATGACTCAGACTGTCATGTAAGATGCATGGCTTGATTGCTAACATATTCACTCGTGCATTTACTTGCATTCTGTGCCGTGATGGGGCAGTCTTTCTCCATATAGAGCTCTTTGCCTTCTAGTTGGGCAGCTGCCTCCAGTACTTCTGCTTTAGCATTAGCAGCTGCGGCCTCTTTTTCTAGATGTAAAGCTTACAAATTAGCCTCCAGCTTCATTTGATCCACTTTTATCTTGGTTTCTCTTTCCGCAAATGTGGTGTGCGCCTGTGCGGCTTCCGCTGTTGCACATTTGTGTGCTGCTGCGGCTGCAACTGATGATCTAGATGATTGTGTAGACCTGGAGTAGCGAGAGGTGATGTGTGACTCTACATCATCCCCCTGTCTCTTAGTGGCTTTTAGATATTTCTCTTCCATGACACTGCAATGCAGTGATGCAGCGATGTTTAGCCAGCTGAATTTGCATCTTTTCACTGTACTGTTAAATTGTGTACACTTATACACACAAGTAGAACAGTACTTGTTCTACTTGTAGTAGAACAGTACAAACAAATAATATGTGGATTTTTAAAGTAATCATAAATACCATAAATATTTGCACTTTGGAAATTAAATGAGATGTTTATGTGAACGTTTCACGCTGAGCAGCTGCTCACCGGTGGTGTCCTGGCAGAGTGTCCTTAAAATCTTTCCAGAGAAGCTCTGGAGATGGTGAAGGGAAATCGCCTTTGAAGTCTTCTCAAGCCCACTCCTCCTGATCCCTTCATCTGGCTGCTTCTCCCTGGTGCTGTCATGTCATAAGCCAAACCGGAACAGACCTGCCAGGGCAGTTCACTCATCTTGGGCCTTTACTCCATGTCCACACAGAACTTGATATACCTCATCAATATCAGGAAATAGTTATATTTGTGTATCAGTAAAATAAACAGTAAATACACAAGGATGATGATATTGATGGCTATATTACTTGTTATTAATCAAAATGTTTAATGAAGGGCAGTAATTAAACGTTCCTCTTTGGGCAGTCAGGTATTTCCTTGCCTGCTCTTTTCTATAGCTAGAAAATGCTCACGGAGCCTGTACTTGGTTAACATCTGTCTCTGTAAGGAGATACTCTGACAATTCATACTCTCTGTTTAGGGCCTGATAACACCTTGCTTTATAATCTGATTTAGTTTTAGATTTGGTGGTAAAGCACTTATGGTTCTCTCTCTCTCTCTCTCTCTCTCTCTCTCTCTCTCTCTCTCTCTCTCTCTCTCTCTCTCTCTCTCTCTCTCTCTCTCTCTCTCTCTCTCTCTCTCTCTCTCTCTCTCTCTCTCTCTGTGTGTGTGTGTGTGTGTCCCAAAGCATTGTGTCTCAGCATGACCTCTAACACCTCACATGAGGTAAGAATTCAGCAGGCTTCCTTCATCACCTCTGTGTTGACATACTCACATGGCTCTGCCAGGACAGCCACTCTCATCTCTGACACTTCTGAGACGAGCAGACTGATGGCCCTCTCCTTCTCACTCTCCGTTTTAATATTTCTGTTTCTCTATGGAGGGAATGTAAGTACTTTCATTATTCTGCAGGCTGAAGTTCAAAAGGCAACTAAGTGAAGTCACTGTACAGGGTTCTGTGCCTTTAGTTGTTTGGCCATATGGAGGATGTATCCATGACCCTGTGGCTGGAAGGGCCCCAGTACCCAGGGCCTCCAGATGATGGAGAGGGCCTTCTGGAGAATGAGACATATGGAGCCCCGCTGTGACTACACCTGCACACACATACACATGCACACATATGCAACTGTATTATACAGAGCTATAGTAGCTCTACTTACATTATGCTGTATGATGTATTTTAATAGCCCTACTGAATCTATATGTTACATAATCTAATACTATTTTGTGTCTTTAAACTTCAATGGGATCAGACACCAATGTTAAAAATAAGAGTAAAATTGATCAGCCTGAGTGCAGCTCAAAAGATCAAAAGCTTCTTAATTCACTTTCCCGCCAATACACTGATGAGTAAAACAGTGTCCAGTAGAGGGTGCTGGCGGCCTGACAGTACAAGTCTCCATGCTGACATTTACTTCACTGGTGTTATTCATGCTTTTGACAACTGCAGACAGCTACTTTACTGCCAGTGAAGGTCATGCACACTATTCCTTTAGACATTCTACTCTCTCTCTCTCTCTCTCTCTCTCTCTCTCTCTCTCTCTCTCTCTCTCTCTCTCTCTGTTTTAAATTGTATGTGTTTAGATTGCTTTTTTAAAAATCTTGTAGCCTATTCTACCACTCCACCTGTCTGTGTAAATTTTCTTGTTAGATCAGTCTCACCATAGAGTACGACCTCGAGTGCCCTTTGTGCAATTGTTATGCTTAGATGCAGGCGAGTGATACGTATTCAGTTTCCATGTAAACAGAGATTTTTCCCAAAATAGGACAGTGGAATGTGGCTACAGATCTATTCCTCATCCGTGTAGATATTAGTGAGAATTAACGTCCCTCCCAGCATTTTGTGTTCTGGATGTGAGCGCACTGTGCGTTCTTTAACATATTAGCCTCTTGCTTAATTAAATTATTATTATTATCCCAATATGACAACAAACAAAATGCTTTAACATAACTAGTTACATTAATTGTAATATGAAACCACTACAGTAATGTCATTATGTACCCATTAATTGTACAGGTAAAATAATATATTCTGCTAATGTGCCTTTGCCCTAATGAACAACTTGGTGATGCCACCTCATGTGTAAAATCCTGGACACACCACTGTCTCTCAAGGTGGGCTTCTCTGGCTGGTTGAACTGCTGTCCATGAAGGCTCCACTATATTTGACAGATAGAGAGTAAGACAGACAGACAGAGAGAGAGAGAGAGAGAGAGAGAGAGAGAGAGAGAGAGAGAGAGAGAGAGACAGAGAGAGAGAGAGAGAGAGAGAGGTATAGAGAGAGAGAGAGAGAGAGAGAGAGAGAGAGGGGTATAGAGAGAGAGAGGTATATATATATAGAGAGAGAGAGAGAGAGAGAGAGGGGTATAGAGAGAGAGAGAGAGAGAGAGAGAGAGGTATAGAGAGAGAGAGAGAGGTATAGAGAGAGAGAGAAGGTGAATATGGAAACTCTCCATTAACTCTCAGTTCTCCTCAAAAAGAATACACTTGGGTTTTGGTTTATGACTTGGAGGAATGGTGCTGATCTCTGAGCAAGAAAGACCAGCACAAGATACTTTTAATATCCCAGTCATTTAAAATACTAGTCTTGGGATATAGACATTAGAATACAAAAGGAATAAATTGTTTTAGTGTAAATACAAGTGGAAGCAAGACAGAGTCAGAAAAACATTGTTAATGGACAAAGGTTTTGGTTTTATTTTAGAAGAAACTTTGGAAGCCTTTTGCTTGCATGTGTGAGTATATACGTGTGTTTGTGTGTGTGTGTGTGTGTGTGTGTGTGTGTGTGTGTGTGTGTGTACCCTTTTCTGTAAGCACAGTGTCTCATACTATGGCCTCCCTATGTCTAGTAAACCCCTCCCAATACTGCAACTGTAGTTATATGCCCATTTTCCTGTCAGTAGGTCGGAATGTCTGAAACCCACAGAGACACCCTACATATAGGGTGCAGCAGAAGAGAAGAGACAAGATGAGACGAGATGAAACGAGACATTTGGAACCATTTCCTCCCTGTTTTTTGTTGTGTCGTGTGCCTGCCTCCTGTATCCCCTCCACCCCCTTTTCTCTCCTCCTCTATCCTTTTCTCCTCTTCTCTCCTTTCCTCTCCTCTCTTCTCCTCTTCTCTCCTCCTCTTCTCTCCTCCTCTATCCTCTCCTCTTCTCTTCTCCTCTTCTCTCCTCTATCCTCTTCTTCTCTCCTCCACTCTTCTCTCCTCCTCTATCCTCTCCTCTCTTCTCTTCTCTTCTCTATCCTCTTCTTCTCTCCTCCGCTCTTCTCTCCTCCTCTATCCTCTCCTCTCTTCTCTTCTCTCCTCTATCTTCCTCTTCTCTCCTCTGCTCTTCTCTCCTCTCTTGTTCTCTCCTCTCCTCCTCTCACCCCCTGCATCCCTCCTCCCCATTTCTCCACTTGCTATAATGAAGAATATTTTGAATATTACATTAAAATGTTAAGAAAGATTCTGCATAAATGATTGCTTTTCAAAAATATTAATCTAAGAATAAATGTATAAGGATTGTCATGTGTGCAGTATTCTTCTAAATCCGAGTACTGAGTATCTTCTGGAGGTAACCTTCCTGGGCCCGGTGTGCTGGCATGTGGGTCAGGTCCACCCTGCTCAAAAGCCTCTTCATCTTCTGTCCTCAATCATCTCGTGTCAGCCCAGGGTGTGTGACCTCTGAACCCTGCTAACATGCTGAGTAAGGAGCACTTCGCTTCCCCCTTTCCGAGGGTCTCACATTGTGTGTGCGTGTGTGTGTGTGCTCCTGCAGTGACCAGCTACTGTGGTCTGCTTGGGTCTGGGGGTAGAGCTCACAGTTGGCAGACTGAATGCAGAGAGGAAAAAGACAGACAGATTCTGCTGGGAAGAGTGCGCAAAAAGGAAATTACCTCAGCCAGAGTGAGAAACAAAGATTGTGAGAGAGGGGCAGAAACATTCTGCAATGTGCGGATGTGCACATCTCCAAAAGAAACCTCAGAAAAAAAAGAAAGAATTTTAGGTAAAGAGGAACTGTTGAAGGAGTAGAGAATAAGTATCAGGCAGGGGACATTAGTTTACTAATAATTTTCCCAGAATTCCCATAGCTAGTGGTAACATGCTTAGGCTGACACAGTAATGGAGTAAACCTAGCACCAACTGTTCTCAACAGCCAACCACCAGCTCACAGCAGACAGCCCAGAACTGCAAACCAAGCTCAGAAGTACATCCATCAACAGGAAGGCTTCTCAAAGAAAGGTACAGAGCAGTGGAGTGTACGGTCCTACTGAGACAGGTGCAGGGGGTAATTAGGAGGTACCAACAGCAGGGGGCAGTGTGGAGGCAAAGCCAGCATTAGCTAGTGAGTTTGTGTGTCTGTCAGCAGCATGAGGACAGAAGAAAACAGTCAAGAAGCCCCCCATCAAATTCCATCCAACTAGTCTAACCTCCTGAGACAGAAAGAGTTTGAACAGGTGCAGAAAGGTTGTGGAATGTGTATGTGGTGATGGCAGAATCCATCGGGGGCGTGCACATGGAACCCACCCCCCGCTGTTTAAAGCCCAGTGAGATGGTGAAGTGCAGGTGTGTGATCCCAAAGATGAAAGCAGTGTAGTGACAGAAACTGTTATAGTCTTAAGGTGTGGTGTTCAGGCCATGAGTTCACTTGCAGGACCTGGGTTCAAGACCTGGGTGGAGTTGCTGTCCTCTGCTTTTGCTGCTGTGTGTGTCAAAAAGGTGGTAAATATAAATAAATAATATATTAAAATGTGTAAAGGATAAAACAAAAAATGTAAATGAGAGACAGAGAAAGAGCTTGAACACAATTTTAATGCTAACATTTCACTGCTTTTGTGTTTAACTGCACCGTCTGAGTGACCCTGCTTCTCTCACACACACACAAACACACAAATAGGGAGAGAGACTTGGAATTGCACCGCTATTGTAGAGAGGGTATCCAGGGTTTCTCAATATAGGAAAAAAAACTCTTGAGTATTTTCTCTATAAATAGGCCCAGACTCAAAGAGTACATCTCTCTCACACACAGAACAAAGCACATTCACACAATACAACCATGGTGGTTTTTGTGTGCCTACGCAATAGTAAAGTCACACCCTTACTGCAATGTGACATTATACCACAATTGTATAACGCAATGTGACGTTATACCACCCCCCCCCCCACACACACACACACACACACAGTAAAAAAAAAAAATATATATATATATATATATATATATATATATATATATATATATATATATATATATATATATATATATATATGACCTGCAGGTGTTCTCATTACACTGGCCAGCCTACACTCTGTAACTGTACACTTATATATATAAGTTGAATTTCTAACTTGTGATTATCGATCGTTAGAATTTTTTATTTTTTATTTTTACAAACTCAAGGAATGTATCTTAAAATTTGTTTGGCTGCAGTAATTCAATGTACAGTGGGACCCCCGCGCACAAATAAATAAATAATTAAATAAAAAACAAAGATCCCAAAATATCCACAAAAAATAAAAAAAAAATAAAAATAAAAAAACAACAACAAATAAATAAATAAATAAATAAATAAAGACACAATTTGCCAGCACATTGGAAAGGACCATCCACTTACACCGCTATTTGTACTGCTCATTTCACTCCTGAAGATTATGACAGCTATAGGACTGCAGATTTTCCAGTGCTGCTTTTTCAGATTATGAATATATTTTTGAATTTGATGATGATGATGAATCTGCAGTCACAGTGGCGGTGACTGTATATCACATATTCAATGATTTAGATTTGTGCTAGAGATAGAAGAAGCTGCACCAGAGAGCAACGACCAACTGGACCCAGTAGTCAGAACTGGGATTTCTGACTGGTAAAAACCTTTTATGTTAGACATTACACAGAAACATTATCCTAAAAGTAATAAGTATTACTAAAAGTAATCTTGTCTATTAACAATTATTTATAGTATGGGCATTTGATTAGCAAGCTAGCTACTGGTTATATTTCTCATTTTACTAGCTTGTCATATCTAACCTAGCTAACTAGTTAGCACTGTTTCTTGTTAAACATGAAAAGACCAATTGAGATCCTTTTATTTGTTTACCAATAAAATTTAAGATGAGAAATATCATTTGTCTAATGGTGCATGCACTATATGTACGTACAGTTAAAACGATCCCTTTCCTATGCCTAGTGTGAAGATGGCTGGCAGAACTTCCAAGGAATTCTGGGAGCTTTAATGTGATTGGCAGACAAGTGAGACCAGAGAGCTCTCTAGAGGAGGAAATATCAGTGTGCGCATTCTCTATATTCTTTTAAACACCCATGCACAGCCTTCATTTCCTATACAGTGTGACAAAGTGAATCTTACTCTTAAGTGGCTTATTACTTTTAGAAAACTGCAACAAAAACAATAAAATAAAATGCACCAGTGCTCAATAAATATTTAATGTATTAATATTCACAAAAACACTTCTTCCACCAAGCAATGTTGTCTGCTAATAAGCTATTGTTGCTAAGCAACACACAGGCAAAAATGTGTCTGTTCAATGGAGGGTCACGTTAATATAGAATCCAGTTATTGTGAGGCAGTCATAGCTGTATGTACACTGAAGATTTTGCAATGGGCAACAGCTCAGCCAATCAGATTTTAGGCTGTTTTATTAATCTAATTTTCTTTCACTCTAAATGAAAGAGCAGAAGGAACCATTCACTCCATAAGGACCTAAATATTCCAGGTCCCTTAATTGTGCGTGTGTATGTGAGCGAGAGACACTGCAGACAGAATCACAGAGCTGAAAATAGCAGGGTTCCCATTAGAACTGTGCATACCTACCTTCCTTAAATTGGTGTGTGTGTGTGTTGAGGATGAGATTGTCTTGCTCGACTCTCCTTAATTAACAACCCACGTATAGGTGTGTGTGTGGGTGTGTGTGGGTGTGTGCACATGCACGTTTGCCCACACACTATGAAGGCAGTCAATGTGTGAGCAATTTAGGTCAGTGTGTGTGTGTGTGTGTGTGTGTGTGTGTGTGTTGACAATAGTAATCTCCATAATTATCACTTTCCTCCTTAGTGCCAGGATTTTTGTTACCATTAACTAAAAGAAGAAGAAAGAGAGAGAGAGTTGTTTTCTTAGCAGTTAGTTGTTTTCTTACAGTTAGTTCTTTCATATGGCAGGTAACAGGTACAATTTGTTTACTCATCACAAAATGGCCAACTCACCAAAACACAAACACACACACAATACAAAGCGCCTTTAAAAGTGTCTGAAAGCACCCATTTTCACTCTATCTTATTTTCCCCCTTGTTCTCTCACTCTCTCTTCAACTCACTCTCTCTATCTCTCTATCTCTCACTGTTTCTATTGATCTGGCTGAGTGCGGTTGAAGTCTGGATATCCACAGTTCAAAGTAGCTCATGTGCAGAGCTGACTCCAGCTCCTGGGCCTGCGGTAGCTTCCTTGGTGGTGCTGCTCACTGGGGGTGGAGCTACAGGTGTATGTGTTGGAGACACAGCAGGAGGAGACTGGAGCATGAAGCCTGTGTGGCTGCACAATGTCTTCCCTGCAAGTGAGAGTGGTGGTCATTACATACCAATTCAAGACCTTTCTTCACAGTGGAATAAATGACAGGGAAACATCCTAGGAAAGTTATATTAGTGTGGGTTTTTTGGAGACATCATCTCCGATGTCTTTCACAGAACACAGGGTACTTTGTTCCCCAAAATGAAAAGGATGGTTTCAGTTTTGTCTTGTTGTCCAAGAGACATCTTCATCAAGGCAGAGAATATGGAAACAGATTTCATGCCCAAATCATTTGTTGTCTTCCAGCAATCAAATAGCTGACACGTGAGGAGGTGAGTGAAAATATGTCTGTCTGGTTCCACACTGAAACTGGACCAGATCCGGATGTTGTGTTAGAACAGGTGGCTATTTCATCCAGACTTATTCATGGTCACAGATTTTGGGTACAGTGTGGTATGGAGGCAATTCTGAATACAGTGTGGTATGGTTCACACTGAGCTGACTGATGCAAATAAGTATGTGTGTGTTTCATGGTGCTTTGAATATTTTAACAAGACTTCTCTGCTTTTTTTTTTGTTTTGTTTCTCTGGAGAGAGAAAGCCTCGAAGACAAAAATACACTCAACACAACACACCAACAGTGTTCCTGTAGCAAAAGTGAAATATTTTATACATGGAGATTATAGATTCATAACTATGTTGGAACATAGTTCACACAAGGGTAACCAAAGTTAAGTTGATAATAACTAGCTAGAAAGTTTGGCATTTTATATCTCTGTGCCTCTCTCTCTCTCTCTCTCTCTCTCTCTCTCTCTCTCTGTATCTCTCTTTTTATCTTTGTCTAGCTCTCTCATTCATTCTCTCTTTCTGAGTGTGTCTCTTGAGAGAGCTGGAGCCCCAGCTCCTCAGAATAACTTCAGGAGGTTAGACCTGTTTAGTTACAAGAGTCAAGTCACAAAAATAACTCACATAAGTATAAAAATAAATAAAAATATTGTGTATGTATTGTGTGGGCTCTCTTTATGAAACATACACACACACACACACACACACACACACACACACACACACACACACACACACACACACACACACACACACACACACATACATGCTGATAACTATAACTTGGTAGTTCAGAAGAGGTGATCCAACTTGGGAACAACACAGCACAGAGAGTGCCAAAAAGTCCATTCTTGGTCTAACAGGTTTCTGCAAATGTATAATGACCACTAAAAGAATACAAGAACCCCAACTAGCTTTGGGTGTATGAAATCTGATGAGAAAGTGTGTGTGGTGTATGTGATTGTGTGTATCTACATATTTGTCTGTGCGTGTGCTATAATAACTGCTGGGCTCTTGCTCATCTCTCAGCTCTACTCATGCAGTCCTGGCTCCCCAGTGCTGTAGGTGTTCTACTTGCCTGTGATTCTCTGCAATGACCACTGCAAGGAATGTTTGCAAGCTGCAATTAAAGCATCTGGAACACTGCAAGTGGGAGACCTGGAGAAAGAAAACACACACACACACACACACACACACACACACACACACAATTACATAGATGTATGCAAACACTTCATTCAATAATTACACTCCTGATTTAATTTTTAAAATCTTTTAAAAAATGTAAAATTTCTATATTTCAGAGTTGATTTAGAAAATCTACCCATTAGCTAATGAAGACACCGCAGTGAATACTGAGATCTTCTCTTATGGTCTTATGCAGGGATAAAGCTGGAGAGAATCTCTGTGCACCCAAGGCTACTGCTGCTTCTGCGACTCACACATGCACTATAGACATGTGGTTCAGTGTCTGCAAAGGCACTGCTCTTGTACATGTGCCAGGATGGAATATATTGGCCTTTGTCCTGCACAGAAACCAGTGATCTCTTGGTTGGTGTCCTAGAAAGGGAAATGGTATACTTATGAGCAGTCTACACAGTGCCTGTATACAAAAGATAGATGTAAATGTATCAGCCCTGTGATGTGTGTGTCTTTGGGACATTGTAGGGCATGC